>NC_133334.1:44198938-44498938 GCF_042186555.1 Aquarana catesbeiana | reverse complement strand
CATACTTTGCTTATAGCAGTCAATTTCACTGCTGTAAGCAAGCATTTTTACTGAATGAAATAAATTCAGTGTGTATCGTGATTAGCTATGAATGGCTACAACTAATCACATGGTACAGTTGGGCTGTTATTGGCTCTGTCTGTACCATCTGATCGTTGTGCCCAGTCACAGCTAGCAACAATTGTATGCAATGAATGGCATGAATCTAAGGCAAGCATTTTTTACAATTGTCATGTGATCTGCTGTGATTGGTCACAGCGATCACATGGTACAGAAAGCGGGCCAGTACACTGATCAGTCTGGTGGACACAGCAGGTACTTTTACAATTACATATTTTAGCTCATGACCATGCTGTTTTGGCTGCTAAGAAATCATTTGTGTACATGTGATACAATATTAAACAGAGAAATGTTAATTGCCATAATTCATTCACATCAGTCATATATATCACACCACTGTATTTTTTTTTTTTAATTATCCAAGTACCTTATTTCTGCAGAGCTGTTGTGTGGTCACATGATATTTCCCTGTTCTTTGGTATCTGCAGGAACAGATCTTTGGGAGGGACTTCTATTACTCTGCTGATGTGCGCTCTCTACAATGTGAGTCTGTGTCTTGCCAGCCCTGACTGGTGCTGTGCCAGTCACATGACTAATAAAACACTGTTTCAGAAGAGCAATTACAAATAGATTTTAAATATTGAATAACTGTTTTATAGCTCCCAATAAGTCTTTATTGAACATTAAATGTGTATTTTTTGTGCATTAATAGGGTGTAGACAGAGTCAAAGATGATTGACACTATCTTTCATTTTGTTCAGATTGCATCTGTATCCAAGATTTTTTTTTTACTTTGCAAGTATTGGCAATTACATTAGATATATTTAATACAGATTTATATTAAACTATGCTTACTTGTGAATTTATTAGTGAATGTAATCAATCAGCATACTATATCCTGCCCCCATAGTGTTTAGCAATAGGAAGACATGGAGGAGGAGGGAGGGTAGTGCCATTTACCACTGTGCATACGCTCACATGTGTGACTCTATGCTCATGCGTGCTGTACAGATAAGAAAAAGTTGGCGATGAAGAACTTAGAAGAGACATTAAATTGGGCATACTCAGTAGAGGACACCAGCTGGTCTACACAATCTTAGCCTGCAGCGGCGACACAGAGAAGATAGGAGGGACAGATGAAGGCAGGATCAACCAGGTATATTTCACTCTACACAATTTGAATGCTTTAGTGGTTGTGTGAGTATGAGCACTCTATTATATAACATGTAAGGAGAGTTTTGCATAGTCTTTGATTAATTACACTTTTAAGTGAATTGAAACACTGCCTTCATATAAGACTTTACTATATCCATGTGAAATCTACCCTTTGATTCTTGTCTGAAAGATAAACAAAGATTTCCATAACAGATAAAATATGCACTACTTTGCCTGCAGGCTCTTATGTGCTGTAAATCCTTAGACCCCTATTTGACCTTCAATATTACCATATTGTGTTGCTACATTACCATTTGTTTTCAATAAATGTATTTGCAACAAAAATATGTTTTCTACATTTTTTTACTTTCTTAAAGCGGAGTTCCACCCATAATTTGATCTTTATATGAATCAATCATTACCTTTCTGCTAGGATAACAACATTTGGCTTTTTTTTTTTTATCTTACTGTATCTGGCTTGTTGCTAAGGGTGTTCCTTGTAATCTGCCTTTTCCCGGGCCACAGGCCATGTACATAATTGCTTGTGTTCCTGGGAGATGTGTGTCATCGTTCCCAGGAGTCAGTGAGCATTGCCGCATAATAACAACGGGGCGGGCACTTCCTCCATCGCTGCCCGTTGTGATGGCAACCAGACACACTGCCTGCGCTACGCCATGTGTAGAATGCGCATGCGCGAGAGCGGGAGGTGCATGCTGGGTATCCAGTCCTAGTGGGCTTCACATGCACACAATCAAGATGAAAGCTCTCAGGATGCCGAAAGCGAAGGTAAGTAAATTGTAAAAAAGATGTACTCGAACCGCGATTTAATTATAAACATGATTTACTGTATATTATTTGTACATGCAGAGGTGATGCCAAAAAAAAAAAAGTGGGCGGAACTCTGCTTTAAGCTACCCAAATACATTATTTGAAAGTCCCCCAATCTCGTTTTTTTTTTTTTTTTTTTGTCAAATCAGATGTGACTTTATATCTGTGGCACACCTGATCTTGGTGGGAACAATTGAACAGGAAAATAAAAAAGCCTATCCCAATCAATAAGTAATTGCCCAGAAATAAGCAGCAACAGCGGGATTTGCCTTTGCTTTTTATATCTTTTCTCCCTATGCAGCCTATATTTGAGCAGGTGTGTGTGCCACTGCCAAATCAACATTGGATGTCTACTGTCATGGGGGCAGATGGGGGATTCTTTTCTTTTTTTTTTTTGATCAGCCAGAAGGTTTATAAAAAAAAAAAACAGAATCCCCATCTGCCCACCCCCCCAAAAAAGTATTCTATGGCCAGAATTACATTGTACACAACTCTCAGCCTTCTAGGTGTGTATAATGTCAATGTGAAGGAACATGGCTATTTACTTGTGCAGACATGTGTTATGCCGCGTACACACGGGTGGACTTTTCGACCAGACTGGTCTGACGGAACGAATCCATCAGACAATCCAACCATGTGTGGGCTTCATCGGACCTGCAGCGGACTTTTTCGGTCGCAAATCTGACGGACTTTAGATTTGGAACATGTTTCAAATCTTTCCATTGGACTTGAGTCTAGTCGAAAAATCCGCTCGTCGGTATGCTAGGAAAACTGACGCTAGGGCAGCTATTGGCTACTGGCTATTAACTTCCTTATTTTAGTTCGGTGTACGTCATCACGTACGAATCCATCAGACTTTGGTGTGATTGTGTGTAGGCAAGTCTGTTCGTTCGAAAGTCCGTCGGAAGTCCGTCAAAAGTCCGTCGGAAAGACCGTCGGACCTTTGATAGCGAAAAGTCCACCCGTGTGTACACGGCATAAGATGCCACGTGTGTTTCTAGAGCCTGGAACCTGGGCAACAAGCCCCAGGTTTCCAGCCATGTGCCCCAGGTCTCAGGCCTGCGGCTAATAATTCCTATAGAGGGCCAGAGTGTGCCAACTCCTTGTGTCTTTTTGTTTAACAGACACATAGACATCCATGTGTTCTGCTAGCATAGAGTGCATTAGAGGTTTCTAGTCTGTTGCTGTAGGCCAAACAACAGGCATATCATTTATTGATCAATATTCAGGAGAAGGAGATGAACATTGGTAAAAAGCAATAAGGGCAATATAAAAAAAAACAACTTTTCATGCAAGGTGGGGTGTCTAAGGGTGCCCTGAGTTAAGGTAAGATGAACAGATTTTCAAAATAAAATCCACACACCCTATTGACCATGCCCACTTTTAACCACAGCCACAAATAGTGGAAAGGCTTGCAGAGCCTCTCAAAGCCAAAGTTCAAGAGTCTCCCCGCCAGTGCTCAGATGACAGGAGCAGGTTTTACGTTCACCTTTCCAGGAGTGTAGGAGTTTTATTCAAATAACGCAGCTCAGTCTGACCCAGTGATTAGAGAATGTATGGCCTCAGCAGCGTTGGCAGCGTTGAGGCCACACCTTCTCCAAGCACGGGGTCGGTCTGAGAGGTGCTTTTTCAATAACACAGCCACAAATACCCACACCCCATTTCAATCAGTAGTTAAACAGTATAAACAATATCTAAAGGTTAATAATGCCTATGATGGCAATCTGCCTGGCTTTACAGTTAAAAACTGAAAACAGTGGCAAAATGGGATAATGACTAGAATTGTGAAAGACTTGGGTTACCCTGTGATAGAATCTAGAAATAAGTTCAGCAGCATGCTTAGCATCCCACAGGAGAAGGGTTGGTATGGCAAGAATATGCGCAATAGTAGGAGTGACTAATGGAGGGGGGATAATTAAACAGAACCTGTGCCTATTCACTGTACAAACTGCACATATATGCCACCGTGCTTGTACCCACAAAATACTGCTAGCAGTAGTAGCAAAGAAACAAATGCCCTTGCATCTGTTTAAGGCAGAAATGTTCCTGGATCAATGGTGTCATTTCAATTACAAAAAGTCCCTGTGTTGTTTGTGTCACTAGGTGAAAAAAAGTCCTTGTCCCGTGTGTGGGTGGGGTCAGTTGATTGGTACCCAAGATAATTACACTGGAACCAATGAAGGTTGGTGTCAGAAACCATGAAATCAGGCCGAGACAGAAGTACAGTTAAATAACACTTGTTTAATAATAAAAGTAAAAAGAACAAATGTAGTCAAGACATAGCCAAAGTTCAGTAACCGGAACAGATAGTCAACTAAGCCAGAAGTCAGGGATGTAGTGGAACAGCAAGCAGGATCTGGAGCCAGAAGGGATGTCAGCAAAGCAAGTCTTGAACAGGATCGCAGGAGATAGTTTCTGTGATGTTGACCAAGGTGAAGGCAGAGCTCCTTTCGACTGGACGGCTTAAGTAGGCAGGTCTGATGAGCAGGATATCATCAACAGCTGAGTAACTGTGAAGAGATAGGAGCTGGCAATTAGACGACAGCGTAGCGGCCAGCTCAGAGAAGGAAGGGCTGACCCCAGCCCTGACAGTGGGACAATTTTTATTTGGCTAAACAGAAGTAACAAATAACAAGGTGCTCACTACGCAGTTCCAGACACTATGGCAATGCAGCCTTAATATCACAGGCAACCCAAGTACAATAGCTCTTATCAAAGTTGGCGGTACTTTATCACAGTCTCTTCACTTGAGAGGACATTCTCAAGACTTAAAGGGGTTGTAAACGCTCAAGGTTTTTCACCTCAATGCATTCTATGCATTAAGGTGAAAAACTATCTGTCACTCAGCAGTCCACCCCCCCCCCCGATGGATCGATTGATAGCAGCACAGCCATTGGCTCCCGCTGCTGTCAATCAAGTTCAATGACGTGGGCGCTGGGGGGCGGGGCTGAGTCCTGCTTTCTGTGTCAATAGACGTAGAAGCAGAAAATGGGTGCGCGCATGGGTGTCGCATGGGTGTCCCGAAGGAGAGCGCTTTTCCGGCGGGGCATTTGATAAGAGGAGGAGCCAGGAGCGGCGCTGAGGGACCCCAGAAGAGGAGGATCAGGGCCACTCTGTGCAAAACCAACTGCACAGCAGAGGTAAGTATGACTTTTTTTTTTTTTAAACCCTGAACCTTTACAACCTCTTTACGTTACTACAGCAGCATCTGATAAAGGGGGTGATAGGCAGAACAGCAGTGCAGGTACCTTTTGTAAACCCAACTCTCTAGATTTCCCAGATAGCCAGGCATGGTATCCCCGCATCCCTCCTCGAGCGGAACCTCTCCCTAACGCTTTAGTCACTGTCCCCAGCCATAGTCATGTCATACAGGTTTATTCACATATTGTCATAATGTTCTAAGCGAGTTAAGAATCTGTAATCTGTATGAAAATGCCCTGTGTAAAAGAGGTTGCTGTCACACCTGAGCACTTTGTAGCTTGAAGCTCCCAAATGCCCACCATCCAAAATTCCATGGTTTTCAGTTGTGCTTGTTCACACCTGAGTATAGTGTTGCTTGATGCTTGTAGCTCAAAAAAGTACATGAGCTTCTTTTGAACTACAAGCTTTTAGGCCGCATTCACACTTGTGTAGACCTCATTCAGTCTTTTTTTTTTTTTTTTTGTTAATGTATATGAGCATTCTAGAAGCATATTTTAGGCATTTTATATGTGTATTCAAGCTTCAGACATTTTTGTTTTAGCCAATTGAATCCGTAGGGTAAGGAGACCAGTTCTTACAGGCTGAAAAATACTTGATTTAAGGCATTTCCATTCAAGCTTTTGGGCCAAAAATGCCCAAGCCCCCTTAAAAATAACTCATGTAGCTTTTGGAATGTCAGGTGTTAAACTGCTGGCACCTCAGGGCTCATATGTGAATAGCCACCATTAAGTACATAGGATTTTAACTACTTTAGATGCCTGACAAACATACTTATGTTTACAGCCTACACTCTTTATGGACTAACGAGGTCTCTAGGGTTACATCACTACACCCATGCCATGCCTGCTCTCTGTTTGGCCCCTGGTGGGGTGCCATCTGACTTCGCCCCCTCAGCTCCCTGGTGAGGCACCTGCTGCCGCTGTCTTGGAGCCGCACACCTGTAGCCATGGTCAAGCTCAGTGGTAAGTATGGGGACCCCTAACCCCTCCTACCCTGTGCCTTTATAACCAATACTGTGCCATTTTGCCAAATATATACTTTTTTTCATGCCAGGTACATTGTTACACACATCCACCCCTGAAGAGCGAGCTGGATCTCGCGAAACTATTCGGGTAGTATGATGCCCGTGTACTATGACTGCTATTACATCCATGTACCAATATTTCTTGTTCATATATCTTTTTTTGATTTACAACTGTTGATGTTATCTATGCACGTAAACAATTTTACTTGAATAAACCTTATACTGTATTTACTACTGTTATGTTTACTGGCGGAAACGGTACCCACTTCATTTAAAGTCCCGGGGCGAATCCTTTGTTTTATTATATGTTACAGGGATGGAAGTGTGTTACTGGGGACACCAGACCTTTCCCTTTTTCTTTATAGGATTTTAAATGTTGAGCACTTCGGAGCTTTAAACCAAAACAATGCTTAGGTGTGAACAGGGCCTTTACTATGAAAAGCATTGGGCTGCAGTTACTCAGCAATTTTCCAGTCTGCATGTTAATATCTTTGCAGCCAGCAGATGGAGCTGTAAGACCAGATCTGTGCAGTTAATTAGGTAGCTTGCAGAGAGGAATAAAAATAGCCGCAGAGTGTTGAGTGCCCCAATGAAGTGTTAGAAGGTCCCAAAATAATATAAAAATATTTTTACATGAACACATATTTTGTGACAATAAAGGGTGAAAATATACAAAGTTCCTTTTTTTACACCGGAAAATTCTGATTTCATACAAAAGACTCATTTTTAAAGTGGTTATAAAGCGTAAACATTTTTTCCCCTGCATTAAAGCGGAACTAAAGTCTCCATACCTACCTGTCCAACGGGCCTGCCATGGCCTCAGCATCTTCTTCTGCGCACTGGTCTTCAGGTCTCTTCATTGGCCAGTGGGGGGATGACATCGGCCTACATCTTGCCACTCTGAGACTGGCACTGTAAGCTGAGCTCCGTTCTAGGGTAAAAAATGTTTAGATAGCAGTATCACCCCCCACCTCCCTTATAGATACCTGAGTCCTCTATTTTGTATAAATAGACCCCTTAGTGTCCCCAAGTGAATTGCTTGTTTTATTCAGGACAAGTTGTGCCTTCAAATGTTAATTAAAGTCTCCTGATTCTCTTTTTCATGATTAAAGAAAAACTAACACAGAATAGTAAAAACATATTTTTTTAAACTTTAGCTGTAGTTTTGCTTGCCATTATCATGACCCACCACCGAAGAAAAACGCAAAATAAATTAATCTACCCCTGGCAGGCATGGGAATACCACATACCTATATGTGTGCATTATTTGTTGTTTTTACTTGTAGTAGGGCCCAGAAAAAAGTTTGCATTTTTCTTTCTTTTTTTAACACTGACACTTATGCCAAACATAAAACTTTTTCTTTTTTTTTATAGTACCTAAAACACGCTGACATTATAGCTAAAGTACAAACCTGTTCTCTATACCTTATAACCTTTTTGGGTTGATATAGAGATACAGTGTCAGATTGTCCGCCATACTATTGCAGTCCCGCTAAAAGGCAATGACGGCTGCCATTACTAGTATACAAAAATAAATAAATAAAAATTCCAGTATATATATCATAGTTTGTAGACGCTATAAATTTTGCGCAAACCAATCAATATTCGCTTATTGGGTTTTTGTTTTACTAAAAATATGTAGAATACACATTGGCCTAAATTTATGAAGAATTTGGATTTTTTACATTTTTTAACTGGATATGTTTTATAGCAGAAAGTTAAAAATATTGGGGCTTTTTTTTCAAAAATTTTGGTCTTTTTTTGTTTATAGCGCAAAAAAAAAAAAAAAAAAAACCAGTAATGATCAAATACCCCCAAAAGAAAGCTCTATTTGTGGGAAAAAAATTATATAGATTTCATTTGTGTACAGCGTTGCATGACCACACAATTTTGAGTTAACGTAATGCAGTGACGTATAGCAAAAAATAGCCCGGCCTTGAAGGGGGTAAAACCTTCCAAAGATCAAGTGGTTAAAAAACAAAATAGTTTAAAAACTCTAAAGATTTATTATTTAGTTTCTTAGTTTCCTAATTAAGACCTACATCTGGGCTCCCTCTAGTGGTCTTACATCAGAATACCACACAGAGCACCAAATGTTTACCAAGGTACCAACACCATATTTAACTAAATAAATATACATACAAATACAACTACTTTATTACTCAATAAAAATATAGTAAAAATAGAAAATGTTAAAACATTACTGTTTTCAAATCTATAATCATGAAGAGAACCTTAATGTACTTTATGGGGGGGAACCTTAAGGTATTTTTTGGGGGGAATCCTCAACTATTATTATTAAAACAATTGAGGCCCCACTCCACATTTAAACCATGTGAAGTATAAGACCTCAATTCATATATCCAGCGGGTTTCCTTGCTGGGATATTTCCCTTATAATCTTACTGGTGCTCCGGTTTCCTCCCACACTCCAAAAACATGTTGGTAGGTTAATTGGAGCCTGTCTAAATTGTCCCTAGTATGTATGAATGTGAGTTAGGGACCTTAGATTGTAAGCTCCTTGAGGGTAGGGACTGATGTAAAATATATAATATATATGTAAAGAGCTCCGTAAATTGAGGGCGCTATATAAGTACCTGAAATAAAAATAATAATACTACCCCGTGTTTGTCAATGTCTACAACTGTCTACAGCATCCAAAAAGTATATAAAGAAAATATATGTGTATATATATATATATATATATATATATATATATACAGTCATATGCAAAAGTTTAGGAACCCCTGCCAATTTTCATTATTGTCATTTATAAATATTTGGGTGTTTGGATCAGCAATTTCATTTTGATCCATCAAATAACTGAAGGACACAGTAATATTTCAGTAGTGAAATGAGGTTTATTGGATTAACAGAAAATGCGCAATATGCATCAAAACAAAATTAGACAGGTGCATAAATTTGGGCACCCCTGTCATTTTGTTGAATTGAATACCTGTAACTACTTAGCACTGATTAATTGGAACACACCATAGGTGTGCGCAGCCTATTGCATTAGGGTGTGCACCCCAAAGCTCAAACACACATGGCTTTCTCTGCAGCCTTAGCTGCACGGGGCAGTGAATGAACGAGAAGTGCTCTGTGCTGAGCGGCTTCCTGTTCATTCACAAACTGAAGAATAGTAAACAATTTACTATGCTTCAGTTATGAATGAACACAGTATGAGTATGTTCACTGTGTTCATTTAGAAAAGGAAAGAGCTGGTATTTGCTAGTCCTTTCCCCCACTCTCCAACCTGAAACATCCCCCGCAGCAGCTGGGGGACGAGGAGAGGAGTAAAGCCAGAAGCATTACACAGCAGAGGGGACCAACATGGGGGAAGTTTGGGCAGAATGGGTGAATCGGTACTGCACATAGTGATTAGGGTGTGCCCAGGCACACCTGGCACACCCCCTGCACACACCTATGGAACACACAATTGGTTTGGTGAGCTCATTAAGCCTTGAACTTCATAGACAGGTGCATCCAATCATGAGAAAAGGTATTTAAGGTGGCCAATTGCAAGTTGTTGTTCTCTTTGACTTGCCTCTGAAGAGTGGCAACATGGGGGCCTCAAAACAACTCTTAAATGACCTGAAAACAAAGATTGTTCTACATTATGGTTTAGGGGAAGGCTACAAAAAGTTATCGCAGAGATATAAGCTGTCAGTGTCCACTGTGAGGAACATAGTGAGGAAATGGAAGACCACAGGCACAGTTCTTGTTAAGGCCAGAAGTGGCAGGCCACATAAAATATTGGAGAGGCAAAGGCGAAGGATGGTGAGAACGGCTCAAAAACAGCCCACAGACCACCTCCAAAGACCTACAACACCAACTTGCTGCAGATGGTGTCACTGTGCATCCTTCAACAATTCAGTGCACTTTGCACAGGGAGAAGCTGTATGGGAGAGTGATGCGAAAGAAGCCTTTTCTGCACACACGCCACAAACGGAGTCGCTTGAGGTATGCAAATGCACATTTGGACAAGCCAGCTTCACTTTGGAATAAGGTGCTGTGGACTGATGAAACAAAGATTGAGGTATTTGGTCATAACAAGGGGCGTTATGCATGGCGGCAAAAGAACACAACATTCTAAGAAAAACACTTGCTACCCACAGTAAAATTTGGTGGAGGTTCCATCATGCTGTGGGGCTGTGTGGCCAGTGTCAGCACTTGGAATCTGGTTAAAGTTGAGGGTCCCATGGATTCCACTCAATATCAGCAGATTCTTGAGAATAATGCTGAGGAATCAGTCACAAAGTTGAAGTTACGCCGGGGCTGCTCAAAATCTACTCGGGCCTTTATGCAGAGGAACAAGTACAATGTTCTGGAATGGCCATCCCAGTCACCAGACCTGAATATCATTGAACATCTGTGGGGTGATTTGAAGCGGCTGTCCATGCTCGGCAACCATCAAACCTAACTGAACTGGAGATGTTTTGTAAGGAGGAATGGTCCAAAATACATTCATCCAGAATCCAGACACTCATTACAGGCTATAGGAAGCGTCTAGAGACTGTTATTTCTGCTAAAGGAGGCTCTACTAAATATTGATGTGATTTTTCTGTTGGGGTGCCCAAATTTATGCACCTGTCTAATTTCGTTTTGATGCATATTGTGCATTTTCTGTTAATCCAATAAACCTCATTTCATTACTGAAATATTATTGTGTCCTTCAGTTATTTGATAGATCAAAATGAAATTGCTAATCCAAACACACAAATATTTATAAATGACAATCATGGAAATTGTCAGGGGTTCTTAAACTTTTGCATACGACTGTATATATATATCTATATATATAGATATATATATATCTAGATATATATAGATATATATATCTAGATATATATATCTATATATATCTAGATATATATATATATAAAGAGAGAGAGAGAGTAAAGAACGTCCCCGTGCTCTTTTTCAAAAATGGGTGATTAAACCCTCCTGAACAAATCACGATGCCATGTTTAAATGCCCACCAATCCGTGATGCACCACCACCTTCCAAAATGGGCACTCACCAGAAATCAAAATTAAAGAAGCATGGATCAGCCACTCCTCATCAGAATGTATCAGAGTGTGTCTGGGTTTTCCAACCGGTATCTCAGTAATCATTCCATGATATTTCCACTTAGTGGGTATCTTAAAAACTCATAGGAAACAAAGGGACATCATTGCGCAACATTCTTGTAAGTAATTTATTCAGTTAAAAATATATATTAAATATTGCACTCACAAGTATGGTGCCTATAGACCAGCACTGAGTCCTTCCAACGATCTATTTAGGGCCTGTGCTTGCCGTTCCGGCGTGCATTGTACTCGTGCGGTTTCCGGGACAGGACGTGACGTCGGCATTATCCAGAAGTCTCTATGCATTACGCATCCAATCATGCGTCTTCAGGAAGCTTCATGCGTCAAGGATTGGTGGAAGTTTAAACACGGCATCGTGATTTGTTCAGGAGGGTTTAATCACCCATTTTTGAAGAGCACAGGGACTTTCTTTACCCTCTCCCTCTCCCTCTCTCTCTCTCTCTCAGTTCTTATCATGGCTTAAATTTCTATTTTTTTATTATAACTGAATTCATACTACAGGATGTAAATTAATATTCACTGTTATAGGCCTTTTTTGGGTGGTATCTGGTTAAAGGTTGGCGCAGTCATCCCCCAAAATTAACGTATTGCACATCCCATACCATTGGCAGGGAATTTATGATTGCAGCAGACTCAGCACACAAATTTAAAGAAACACACTCATTTATTAGTTAATTTAATTTTGCACCGGTGACACAAACTCACTCATTGAGGAAATTGTTCAGTTTGCAGCCTTTCCCAAGCTCATGTCTCATTCTCACTCCATCTAAACAGGCAGTTTTATTACATGACGGGGGGCTTGCTGATACCTTTCTAGGTATTAATGTAGCTCTTAGAATATATTTGAACATGATGGTCACTAGTTGTTCAGGAAAAAAGGTCATTCAGCAAATTGGCACTGATAAAGAATTATCTGAGAACTACGATGACCCATGAAAGACTAAGTGCTTTGTGCCTACTGGCTGTCTAGAGCAGTGTCCTCAAGATGATAGAGTTTGATGAGTTAGCTAAAGATTTTGCAGATGTTTTTTGCAGGAAGAAACACTTTTTGTAAATACTGTAGTGTGATGCATAAGCATGACTTATGACTTCCCAGTTCCAATTACCTGTGTAATGTGTATTCTTATGTAGCAATAACTCTCGGTGGAGCTGCTGATTTAAAGCGGGCCTGCCCTCTTTGCTCTTCACCCTTCTTAAATTGTTCAATCCCCTTGACACAACTGTAATGCAGTGTTGTAACAATATGAATATCAACTTTAACCCACAATATACACTTATGGTTATAGTTACCTCTACCTGGGTGCTGGTAGCTCCATCTGCAGGAGAAATGATAACACTGCACACAAATTTCAATAATAACCAAAAATAGCTTTTTTCTTTGGGTAAATAATATATTTATATAAAGAGTTATTACAGCAACTATACTATCAAACCAACGTAGTGTAATAGTATAAAAATTGGTTATGACAATCAATAAGAGACACAGATATATATATATATATATATATATATAATTGTATAAATCTATACCCGGGAGCTCCCCCTGCTCTAGACCTTAAAGTCACTATCCTAAGTGCAGGGCCCTGCAATGAAAAGGTAGTCCTGACATCTTCAGTCTTCGCTAGCTTTTATAATTGTAATCCGCAAAAGGGGGTTCCTCCTGGGTGTTGCGCAGTGTAATGTAACACACTAAAACAATTGTAATCCGGCAGATTGACTAAATGTTCTTATATGAAGAAAGCAAACATCTCGCATCCGTTCCTGAATACTAAAGTCTATTCAGATGTGAAGTCCTCCAACTTAACTTGTTTCGTGTGACTATCAGTCCCAGCAACACTCTGTACAGTTCTAAATGTATGTGTGTAGTATTGAAATAAACTTCTGGGTGTTAACCCTCTCACCACACGGGATCCGGGCTGGTGGATGCCTCCATTTCAGCAGTTCTCAGTCAGTATGGAGCCACCACCTTGCCGTCACACTGTTCCGTTCACTAACGACCAGGAGTCCTCGGTTATCTCCCCACGGGTTTCCGGAACGATCACTTCTGCTGTCCTAGCACACTGTGATGCGATGGCAGGATCCTTGCAGCTGCTCCGCTCCTCCGCAAAGTAGGCCGCAACCCTGTGGGACACCCACACCCACAGAGCTCTGCTGGCAGGCCACGTGTCCCAGGAACAAGAGACCTAAAATGGCCGCTCCTTAACCTTTTATATCCTCCCACAATGCAGTTCAGTTCTCACCTTGTCCAGGAGCATTGTGGGTGGGTCAGAGCTAAAGTTCCGAAGTAAACAATAAATCACTTCCATGTCACTTCACTTAATCATGAAACGTAAACATATTGTACTTTCTCAATTGTCCACAAGATGGCACTAACACAACTTATGTACTGTATAACACACATATGACTAGAAACACAAGTTGTCAGCGCTACACTTACAATCAACAAAATTGAAAGAAAAAAATCAGACAAGTGTCTTCTTCGGAACCTAAATTATATATTTTTTAGAACAAATACAGTTTATCATTCTTTTCAGTTCACTTATTTATTTGTCATATAATTTAATTTCTATGTTTGACGTGCCCAGGGCCCCTCAAGGTCTAAATCCAGCACTGCAGACAGGCACGCCAGGAGATAGACAACTGCATTGGTGAAAACAAGTAATAAAATCTCTGGTACTATATGTTTTCTGAGATGCACAAGACGCAAAATGTCAGGAGTCTGTGATAGTGAGCCCTTGTAGTTTGGGGGCTGGGGTTCCCATCCCACTTACTCCAGAAGAAAGGTGATTCCCTCCACCAACCCTTTCTTCTGACTCCAGTATATGAGGTAACCTCAGAGGGACCTAATCCTGTCAAGAGACATCGCCACTGCAACCTGCTGAGGCCCTGTGTGCTAAGTGGCGACTGTTCCGCCAAACTAGCAGGAGATAGGGAAATGTTTGATCCTGTGGATTTTCCACTTGTGTTGGAAGTCCCTGTTGAATGTTACCTGCCTCTTCTCTTGCTCCAGCGTCTGGCCTCTCCTGGTCTAGAAGCAGGAAGCCCCAGTACAGTGACTACGCACAGTCCAGCCTCTCCTGAAAGTTCCCCAAGCTGTCCAAAAGCGCCCAAAGATTAGGACTTGGGCCCAGGTAATGGAGGTATGGAAGGCCCAATTGGAAGCCAAGAGGAACATGGTTCCTCTGTGGTTTCCTGGGTCACTGTCACTAGCCGCAGCTTATTGCCAAGTTGTGTCCAATGGTAATGATGATGCAATTTTTTACAGCAATGCCAATTCTTGATTTCTTTAAGAGTACCTCTATACGGTTACGGTGGGAAGGCGCCACGGACACCCAAAGACCAATTTTTCTGAACCTGTTTGACAGGTGCATATTATTGCAATTTTTTACAGCAAGGCCAATTCTTGCTTTCATCAAGATTACCTCTATAGGGTTACGGTAGGAAGGCGCCGCCAACACCCAAAGACCAATTTTTACGCACCCGTTACTTCTATCCAAAGTCAAAGTGACACCAGAATGTATCCCAAAAAATCTCTAATCTTGTTCCCAGTGTACTACATTGTGGCTTCATCATACACACTGGCTCCCCAGCTGTTGCTGAGCAAAATAAAGGCAGCTTGCAGGGAAAATTTCATTTTTTTTGGCTTTATAAATGCAATTATTGCTGCAGCAGATTCTAGACATGGTACAGATCTGCTACTTTACAGGTAGACTAAGGTGATCCCTCAGGCATTATATTAGAAGGAATTTTTCATTTTATACTTTCACTAAAAATCAAAAAAATCACTGCTCATTTAAAAATGATGTTTTAAACAAACTTTTTTTTTATTGATGCATTTCCCTCAGGGCAGGACCCGGATCCCTATAACCACTGTATGCCCAATTACTTGCATACAAGCCTTCAAAATGGGCACTTTTTGATGTTTGGGTCCATTGACTTTAATGGGGTTCGTTATTCGGGTCCGAATTTTCGTAGTGTTCAAAAGTTCTGGTGCGAACCGAACAGGGGTTCGTTCGGCCCATCCCTATTAGGTAGTTAGGCTTCACTATTGTTATTGCTGTTGTCTTGTCACTTACCTTATCTCAGGAAATATTGTGGCAATGTCATTCCTGTACGCATGCTCAGTGTGCCCTAGCTGGGCCATTATACAGTGTGCTATGGTGAACCAGCAGTGTAATTTTGGTTACTGGTGTTGCATATAAAACAGTTTTTTTTTACTAGGGTATTACACCACACACATATCCAGGGCAGGACTTAGGGTGGTGGGGGCCCCTGGGCTTAAGTCACTTTCGGGCCCTACCTTCTATACATATGCACAGCTCTATAAAACAGAAATAGAAAAAGGACAAGGTGCGCCAGACTCAGTGCAGTATTAAAGAACTTCTGTTTAATTGGACAAGACAAAACAGCCAAATGGCTACTCACAAAAGTAGATAATATATAAGCGTATAAGTGGGGGATACTGTACTGGTATTCATCCTGGGTCCACGATTAATAAAAGCAATAAAAATGGATAAAATGATAATTACCGTATTTATCGGCATATAACACGCGCCGGCGTATACCACGCACCCCAAGTTTAGGAGGGAATTTTAAGGAAAAAAACTTTTAGGAGGGAAGTTTAAGGGAAAAAATGTATATTTAAATGCTCATCAATGCAACCTTATCAGTGTCCATCTGTAGCCTTGTCAGTGTCATTGCAGCCTTGTCATTGCAGCCTTGTCAGTGTAGCCTTGTCAGTGTCAGTGTAGCCTTACCCCAGTGTCATTTGCAGACTTGTCATTGCAGCCTTTCAGTTTAAAAATGGCACCGCCGAGATACAGAGCCGGATGTCCTGTGTATCTCGGTGGCTTTCGGGAGCTCTCGGCGGCTCTCAGCGGCTTTCGGGTGCTCTTGGCGGCTTTCGAAGCGGTCGGGGCCCCCTATTGGCCGGGGCCCATGGGCTTGAGCCCAGTCAAGCCCAATGGTAAGTCCAGCCCTGCACATATCTGAATAATCACACCAAAGCAATTTGGAGTTCAATGGCCACAGCATCCCTTTATTATTATTATTATTATTATTATACAGGATTTATATAGCGCTAACAGTTTACGTAGCTCTTTATTAACAAATCTAAATAACAGAATATACTATGAATGGAGCCCCAGGGTTTAGGCATTTCTGAGTACCTGCGTCAACCTGCGTCAACCTGTAAGGTAAGGACTCCAGCTGCACCAAGTGGACTCGGATACAATAGCACCAGTATATGCAGGTAATGCCATGAACATACAAAAATAAGGGGAGCCATACCTAAGACAGGTCCCCTACCAATTTACATTTTAACCTACTGCCCATCTTCAAGGACATTGAACCCTGCCACCTCAGTACAAACATGAATTCTTAGGTTTGTGCACCCCTTCACACCCGCAGGGCACTCTGGACACCATCTGCATAACCCAGACACCATGTGTCAATCTCCACAGCATTCAAGTGGACCCTGTCCCCTTGCAAATGATGCTATGTGTCCTGCTCAAACTACCCACGTCTAACTGCCAACCCCCCATTCCTAACTACAACACGAGCCACCTCTCTATTGACATTGACTCGAGCCCTGTTAAGGTTCTCAACAGATCGCACCATCTGCCACGAAGTCCTAGCCACAATATTAGAGCACACCAAAACCACATCAGGAAAAGATGTCCAGAGACGCAAAAAATCTAATTTGAGATTAATTAATTACCTAATTACCCCCACATGTATCAGCAAAACATCAGGGACCCAATTCCAGGAAGCAAAACAAGTAACCTCTAGCACCACCCAGCTCCACAACATGCAAAGCACCCCCAATCCAGCTCACGGCAGCCTCTTCCCTTAGAATTCCCTGCTGTCTTCCTTTCAGAAGAACGTTTGCTCGCCAAACACCTCAAAAAATGCATGAGTGCCCCAAAATCCGTATCAAGCAAGAAGCCTGTTCTGAAAGCAAACAAATGTAACAGCAAATGTAATAGCTACTACCAGCAACTGCAAGTAGAGCAAACTGAGGCTTTGAGGTTTACATACAGTGCCTTGAAAAAGTATTCATACCCCTTGAAATTATTCACATTTTGTCATGTTACAACCAAAAACGTAAATGTATTTTATTGGGATTTTATGTGATAGACCCACACAAATTGGCACATTATTGTGAAGTGGAAGGAAAATGATAAATACGGTAGTTTTCAAAAATTTTTACAAATAAATATGTGATAAGTGTGGTGTGCATTTGTATTCAGCCCCAGTCAATACTTTGTAGAACCGCCTTTCACTGCAATTACAGCTGCAAGTCTTTTTGGGGATGTCTCTACCAGCTTTGCACATCTAGAGAGTGACAGTTTTGCCCATTCTTCTTAGCAAAATAGCTCAAGCTCTTTCAGATTAGATGGAGAGCGTCTGTGAACAGCAATTTTCAGGTCTTGCCACAGATTCTCAATTGGATTTAGGTCTGGACTTTGATTGGGCCACTCTAACACATGATTATGCTTTGATCTAAACCATTCCATTGTAGCTCTGGCTGTATGTTTAGGGTCGTTGTCCTGCTGGTAGGTGAACCTCCACCCCAGTCTCAAGTCTTTTGTAGACTCTAACAGGTTTTCTTCTAAAATTGCCCTGTATTTGGCTCCATCCAACTTCCCATCAACTCTGACCAGCTTCCCTGTCCCTGCTGAAGAAAAGCATCCCCACAACATAATGCTGCCACCACCATATTTCATGGTTGGGATGGTGTGTTTAGGGTGATGTGCAGTGTTAGTTTTCTACCACACATAGCGTTTTTGCTTTTAGGCCAAAATGTTCAATTTTGGTCTCATCTGACCAGAGCACCTTCTTCCACATGTTTGCTGTGTCCTCCATATGGCTTCTCACAAACTGCAAATGGGACTTAATATGGCTTTCTTTCAACAATGGCTTTCTTCTTGCCACTCTTCCATAAATAATAATAATTGTGGAGTGCGCGACTAATAGTTGTCCTGTGGACAGATTCTCCCACTATAGCTGTGGATCTCTGCAGCTTCTCCAGTGTTCCCATGAGCCTCTTGGCTGCTTCTCTGAATAATGCTCTCCTTGCCCGGCCTGTCAGTTTAGGTGGACGGCCATGTCTTGGTAGGTTTGCAGTTGTGCCATACTCTTTCCATTTTCGGATGATGCATTGAACAGTGCTCCTTGAGATGTTGAAAGCTTGGGATATTTTTTTATAACCTAACCCTGCTTTAAACTTCTCCACAACTTTATCCGTGTCCTGTCTGGTGTGTTCCTTGGCCTTCATGATGCTTTTTGTTCACTAAGGTTCTTTTACAAACCTCTGAAGACTTCACAAAACAGCTGTATTTATACTGAGATTAAATTACACACAATTTAGGTGTCCTTCTAATTAGGTGTCTTCTGAGGGCAATTTGTTCCACTAGATTTTAGTTAGGGATATCAGAGTAAAGGGGGCTGAATACAAATGCACACCACACTTTACAGATATTTATTTGTAAAAAAATTTGAAAACCATTTATCATTTTCCTTCCACTTCACAATTATGTGCCACTTTGTGTTGGTCTATCACATAAAATCCCAATAAACTACTTTTACGTTTTTGGCCTGGGGTCCAGTGTGTCCCTGTGCACCGGTTCAGGTCTCATTCAGGTCCGAATTTTTACCTGAATCAGACCCAAAGACGCACAGCATCCTTTTTGAATGCGGACTGCGGCCACCCCAGAGCTGGTATGTAAATCGGCTCGATTGAGAGCCGGTCACACTCGCCTGTCATGCGAATTGGATGTGGGCAAACCTGCATCCAATTGGCATATGTGTAAACCCAGCCTCAGCCACTCAATGGAGGCGGTTCACACAGGTCCGGGGGTCCACATTCAAAAAGGGTCCTGTGCGTGTTTGGGTCCGATTCAGGGGCGAATTCAGGCAAAAATTCAGACCTGAAGCGCACCTGAACTGGTGAACAGACACACAGTCCATACATATGTGAACCTGGCCTGAATCATTTTAAACAAACAAAAAAGCAATAAAACAGAAAAGGAGAAAGGAAAGCAAAGGAGCAAAGAAAAGAAAGACCTACCCATGCCCCCCAAACATTACAAGTGGTAAGGGCAGATGCATAATCTATAATGCATAGATTCCCAACTGCAGACGTTGTTCCACCCCCTCATTCAACCCCCACCTGGTCCCCTCTGTTGCTGCCCTAATAAGAAAAGAATGAGAAGAATATCGAGGATATGTTAGAAACAATTGAGCAACCACCCAAACAGGGGAAGCCTCGGACCCTGGCATGGAAAATAGCTCCATTTTCACCCCACAACCCACTTGGTCTATTTTTGAACTCCTGATCCAAAATGTAACAGAGCCTTCCAAACACAATATGGTCTTTTTCTGTAAACAATCCCTGCCCTGGGACTAATGGGCTTGCTAATTCCTAAAGCATCAAAAAAGGCAATTACAAATGCTGCCTGAAACAAATAAACTTCATAATTGGACAAGCAGATAGAACGCAACACTTGCAGTAAGGAACATAACAATTCGTAAAATAGTCTGCCCCTATCTGCAGTACACTGAATCTCCTCACCAATGCCTCACCAATCACTGAATCAACCTTGTAGTCAAGTTATGGCAACTTTCCACAGCCAATCCAAACAAGGGACTCCGAGTTGCACTTCTCCCAGTGCCTACATTTAGCACTCGTCCCACTCGTCCCAGAGCATCGGCAATTGCGTTAGTGCAACCAGATACATGAACAGTGTATATAAATGTATTCAAACGAAAGCAACCTAATGCCAAATGATGCAGCAAATGCACCATCAGAGGTGAAGAAGTTGAGACATTGTTAATGGCCATTACTCCCACATTATCGCAACTGAACTGAGACTTCATGGTTTCTAAAATGGGCACCCCAAAGTACAACCACAAGCACAATTGGGAACAACTTAAAAAAAAAAACATATTATGACAGGCCTGGAGCCTGCGCTCCACCGGTTTTAAAAATATGTAACATAACCCAACGATCCTTCCCCATCCATGAACAATTCTAGATGAAAACTATTCGTCTCCTCCTACATCCACAATGATCTTCCTTTATCAGTTTCAAAAAATGTTTTCCACACTCAGAGATCATCCGTGTGGTCCCGATTCAATTAGATATGCTGAC
Source organism: Aquarana catesbeiana (assembly GCF_042186555.1). NCBI lineage: Eukaryota > Metazoa > Chordata > Amphibia > Anura > Ranidae > Aquarana > Aquarana catesbeiana. The sequence goes on along the minus strand of NC_133334.1, from coordinate 44,478,424 downwards.
CAAGCGACCGTACCCCAGCTGCGGCATGAGCTGACAAGCAAAATGAAGCTTCCCTGGAGTGACTGAAGCTGCTGCAATATTATTTTGCTACCCGGCCCCACTCTCAAGTCTGCCAGCTTATCCTTTGGGAGGTGACATTCCACAGCCATGATGTCAATCACAATCCCCAAAAAAATGACTGAGGTGGCAAGACCCTCAGTCTTGTCAGGGGTCAAGGGAACACCAATTCTGTCCACCACATGTTGAACCTTCGCCAGCAAAGTTGCACAAATCGTAGACTCTGGAGAGCAAAACACAAAGAATCGTCCAAATAGTGAATGAGCGACTCAATTCCCAAAATGTCCCGCACTACCCATTCAAGAAAAGAACTACATCTTTCAAATAAAGAACAAGAAATAGATTGCCCCATAGGGAAACAAAATACCATCCCTGCCAACAGCACCCTAACAAATGACAACTCTGTGGATGTTCGATATCTTTTTTTGCCAAAAGAAACCCCTTGTCAGAAACGACAAACCCACCGAATCACCGCATGAAAAGACGTATACAAGACAGAGCACAATTCTGGGTCAATAGCCTTCTTAACTGACCAGTCTTTAGGGCAGCATTTCTCAACCTTTTCAACACAGAGGAACCCTTGAAATAACTTTCTGTTCCCAGGGAACCCCTACTAAAAATGACTATCTACAACTCGTGATCCATTAGTGGGATAGTGTGATGGTCAGTGGGAAGAAAGCTCCTTATATTTGTGGTCATTGGGAAGAATCACCCCCTTACAGAGAGTTAAAAAGATCAATGGTGTCAGTGGGAACTTATTTGAGTGGCAAAAATTGCTCATTGCTTAAGGAACCCCTGGACACCTCTGGAGGAACCCTAGAGTTCCATGAAACCCTGGCTGAGAAACCCTGCTTTAGGGTATGACAAATGGTGAATCAGCCGGAATTCGTTGGGCTCTTTTTTAGGAACAAGCTCCAAGAGAGAAGTGTTCTGATGGGAGGGAATCAAAAGGACCAGCCATAAGCCTCAACTCAACTTCCCAACTCCTTCAGTACTTTTAAAGAAACCACCTCGGGGTGCAAATAAGCTATAGGCTGGTGAAGGAATAAAATGCAACTGACAAGGTATAACAAACCCCTCCGAAAAGCTCTTCTTCAGAAAATATGCTGCTCCCTGATCAGGGTATCTACTCAGAAATATATGCATCCTTGCTGCTCTCACTGGTATCTTCCCCTTTTCCAGTAGATTTACCTTGTAAAGCTTTTCCCTAATTAAAGCACCATGAAAAAGAGTGAGATACCATGCATCCGGAGCATTCATGCTTAAAACGACAGAATGACCTGGACCAACAGGTTTCTGTGTTGAACTATCAGCAATACCCCTTCCTTTTGCTGGCTAGTTGTCCTGAGACAGCTGAACCCACAGCCCTACTGAAAAGACTGGTTTCCCACCCGTGCCGAAGTAATCAACTTCATCCAAAGATTAATTTGTAACCCCAGCGCAAAGAAGGCTGGACTGCTTTGTGTTGCTGAAACTGGTCACCTTACTGCAGCCAAGCCAAATCTCCATAAACCTGATGTGCCTCGCCAATGGTATCCAAGTAACAGAATAATGCAGAGCAGTGTTTAGGCGCCTTTTTACCAGTAACACTAGCCAAAATTGCAAAAGCCTTTGGCCAGTTTGAGAACATCCAAGGAATCAGCCTTTCCCTCTACTTCTCTTCTTCTTTCTTCTCCTTTTTACCCCAATCCAAGTTGAATTTCTCTAACGGTAGCAACGAAAAAATCTCCACGTCGCCGCCTTTCCCGATTTCTTCGTTTACCCTCATTTTAAATGAGCCCCCAGCGGTCTCTTGAAGCACACATATACTTCACATTTCTCAGCATCCACTAGCCATATTCTTTCAGCCTTCTTCATCCTCCTTATCACCATCCAACTTGGTGCCCTCGCCAGCAAACACAGGTGGTGGGATGGGAAATGCAGTTGTAATGGTCCTGACATCGGTGTCCAAGGTACCCTCTCCAGACACAACGGTGGCCGCGAGAGCCCTGATACCAATGTGCCCACTGGCGACACTTTGACCACAGTGCGACCACCCAAGACCCCCAACCTTCCCACTACCTGCCCCTGTCGAGATCCCCTGCCTTCTGGCCATCATCAACATGCAAAAGTGCATCCGAAGAATTGGGACACTAACCAGGCTGCCTAGGATGTATTCCGCCAACCGCTGTGCCCCAATCTACCACTGCCCCTGTCTCCAAAGGAAGCTCCACTTCTGACTCACTGAGCTCTCCTTCAGATATATCTGCTGTTTTCTGCCTCCTGTGGGACTCATGGCCACTCACTACTAACTTTATTCAGGGTGTCATCTGCACAGGAATTCTCTCTGCCAGATACACTTCCTCGCTGGGCCCTCCCATTCTTGCCTCTGAACCGGGAGGCCACACTGCTTCACCTCACAGCTTGCAGTCCTCCAAGCTACACCACTATCCTCCGTAGCCTAGGAAGGGACAACAGCGGCAGCAGGTAACAGGCTGAATCCGGTTGCACTCACTGTCACAGGGCGGTCTGGGAAGCACCAGTGCCCGGCCTTACCTGCACCCTAGCAGACCAAACCAGAGAGTCCCGAACAGGCTCCCAGAGCAGTGCTGAAGCTGCAGGGACATTTCAGGGCTTAAACACTCTGGAGGCTTTGACCTGCAACCAAATGTGTAGACAGGGGCAGTGGAAGCAGTACCCTGTTGCCCAGTCCTTCTCAGCAACTCACTGATCTGGTTCTGCAGCCAAACAGTGCCTTGTACCGATGCAGCAGTTCTAAGCAAGCTGTCTAATTCACTCATTCTCTCTTTTTTTTCTTTGTAGTGGCAGGATCAGAAGGCATACTTTTATAGAAAGTATCATTATAACTAACAAAACTCCTCCTAAGCTACTAACTCCCCTTTTAACCCAGTCATGTATCCCCTCTGTCTATTTCTTTTGCTTTTACTCAGGGCTAACTTTACCATTATTTTCCTTGTTTAACCCACCCTTTCCTTTCTAGGGTTTTGCCTTTTGCAGTAAAGCCCATTGAAATGTTTGCAGGTGTGTCATTAGTCACTTGTTTACAGGTACAGGGGTGGGTCAATACGGGAGGGCAGGCAGAGAGACCAGTACATCCAGCAGCTCCTCTAGGGGATGGAGCTACAACAGTTAATTTAAATGGCAAAATATGTAGCACAAAATGTGGGTCTTAAAGGCCACATTTAAAGGGAAAATATAGGTTTGTCAAAGATGTTTAGATGTACATTAAAAAGAGATAAGGATGATGTCTTGAGATAAGTATGTCATGATGACATCTTTTTCAATGTATGATCATGTTTCAAAAAGAACTACTTCCATACAGTCGTTATTGACTGTGGAAAATTCACACTAGACCTCTTGCAAATTGGATTCTGTGTCTCTCCACTCTTCCTCCAGACTCTGGGACCTTGATTTCCTAATGAAATGCTAAATTTTCCACAGTCCATGATGATTTGGGGGGCCATGTCATCTGCTGGTGTTGGTCCACTGTATTTTATCAAGTCCAAAGTCAGCAAAGCCCTCTGGCAGGAAATTCTAGAGCACTTCATGCTTCCCTATGTTGACCTGCTGAGCTTTATGGAGATGCTGATTTCTTTTTCCAGCAGGACTTGGCACCTGCCTGCACTGCCAAAAGTGCCAATACCTGGTTTAATGATCATGGTATAACTGTGCTTGATTGGCCAGCAAACTCACCTGACCAAAACCCCATAAAGAATCTGTGGGGTATTGTCAGGAGGAAGATGAGAGACACCAGACCCAACAATGCGGACAAGCCACTATCAAAGCAACCTGGACTTCCATAACACCTCAGCAGTGCCACAGGCTGATCCCCTTTATGCCACGCCGCATTGATGCAATAATTCATGCAAAAGGACCCCCAACCAAGTATTGAATGCATACTATACTGTACATCAGTGGTTCTCAACCTGGGGGTCAAATGATGATTTGCCAGGGGTCACCAAATCCTTGGCTGTTTCTGAAACCCGCACCGCTCTCCCAGCCTTTTTGTGGCAGCCCAGCAGGGCTGTCCCTGGAGCCCACAGCTGCCCGCTGTCTGGAGAAGACCCTATGTCCTGATTTCGGCATAGGTGTCACTGCTACGAGACACCACAAAGTCGGAGACACAGTGAGTAACACTACCTGTGATTATAGTTGCCATTAAAAGTCCCCACTACAGTCCCCCCACCTCCCCACCAAGGAGTAAGAGAAGGAATAAAAATAGAGAATACATGGAAGGGAGAGGAAAAGAGGGGGAGGAACATAGAAAAAGGGAGAGAAAGAATAAGGGAAAGAACAAGAAAGACGCCTAGAAAGAGGGATGGGGGGAAAAAACAAGAAATTAGGATAGAGAGAGATAAAAGGGAAAGAAAGGAGAACAAAGAGTGGTACATTCTAAAATGTGCCATAAGGGGTTTTAATACTGTACGAATGGAAGGGACTCAGGAAGCACTAAATGTCCATGGGTTAGGGGCACAAATTACTTGTCTTGCGTTGGGTGCTGACAACCCACGCTATGAAAATAATTTTACGGTTGGGGGTCTCCACAACTTGGGAAATTTTATCAAGGGGTCACGGCACTAGAGGGGTTGAGAACCACTGCTGTACATGGACATAGTTTTCAGTAAGCCAACATTTCTGTATTAAAAACCGTTTTTTTTATTAGTCTCATGTAATATTCTAATTTTCTGAAATACTGAATTTTGGGATTTCACTAGCTGTAAGCCATAATCATCAAAATTAAAAGAAGGAAATGCTTGAACTATATCACTGTGTGTAATACATCTATATAATATATGAGTTTCACTTTTTTAATTGAATTACTGAAATAAATTAACTTTTTGATGATAGTCGCTTCTGACAAGTTCTCCTACACATGAGATAACATAACAGAAAATTTGTGTCAGGGAGGATGCTTAGAGGGAGATAAGCACTGGGCTTGTCTATTCATGATTTCTAACATGATCTGCACTTCTGAAACGCTGTAGAAAGGGTAAGACAGCAGATATACAGGTAAAACTTATGTAGGAGGATTTGTTTAATCTCTGTGTATGATATGAGACTATTCACTCCACTGGGTATATGTGAGGGTTTACAACCACTTTAAGGCTCCTTCTCACTATGAGTTGTCCACTCATTTAAAAAAAATGCCCTACCTAAGTGGTTGACATCTTATCTCAAAAAATATTAAATTGACTCTGTCACTATAATAATGTAAAAGTATGTGGACTGCAATTGCAGGCTTCCTTGTGAAAATGCTAGTTGTCTAGCTGTGTCTGAATTTTCTGGATCGACTATTCAGCATTTAAGTCAAAGCATCAGAATGATGTATTCTTGAGCCCAGGTTCATACTGATGCGGGTTAGAAATTATGCAGCTTCATGCACAGATGTCTTTTCAAATTGCCCCCGAAGTTGCCAAAAGTAGTACAGGAACTACTTTTTGGGAATAGGCACAGTGCCACAAAGTTGGCATTGCACCGTTTCGGACGATGCCATTGCCGGCAATTGCTGCCAATTTGGCATATAATTTGACACGTCAAATCGCATGCCAAATTGGCCCAATGTTAACGTGGGCTGAGGGAGAGTTCAGCAATTGCAGCTTTCATTCATCTGTCATGATAGTGTCTCTTTAAACAGAGAGAGTAACTTCAGCCAAATACTTTACTGTAGTGGTTAAAGTTCATGTCTAGCCTAATATTTTTTATCATCCCCTCACCTGTATAAAAAAAAAAGTTTGGTGGTAAGCAGTATTCACCCTCTCTACACTCCAGAACTGTCCCCATGTCCTCTTCCATGGTCCAGCCGCTTTCTTCTTCCAGGTTGAACAATGACCATCATTATTCAACCCACTTCTAGTAAGTCCAGGGCATCAAGGATGACATGCTCCTTGGGGATGTATCATCAAGTTGCCTAGAAACTTAAATGATCCACGGTCTGGTGTTACCCCAACATCACCTCCAAATTCAATACATATATACAAGAGGTTCGCCCTCTTACGTCCAGGTCTGACACTGCTCTGCGTTATGCCCACGTGACTTTCTCAGAGGGCAAGGTACCCCAGGTACTCTACCTCTTCCTTTTGTGGTGGTGGTTCTAAATGCTGCACAGAATGATGCCACATCAGAGCAGTTCTGTGCAGCATTTCATGTGAGCCCTAGGCAACTTAATGCATATATACAAGGGGTTCGCCCTGGGACTTTGAGTGAGGTGAATATGGTTAGTCAAGAAACATGTCATGGAAGTAAAATAATGTAGATTTATTACAATTGTTGCGCATCTGAAACACAACAGCAATAACTACAGGCTGATAAAATATGCATATAATGTGAACATGACGACGTTTTGCGAGACCACAGTCGCTCTTCAGGGGTAAATGCTTTGCTAAATCTGTAATACAAGTAGTAAATCAAATGAATGAGTGTATGTTAGGTCAGGCTAGGGACCCCATACTTACCAATGGGCTGGACCAGGCCATCAGTCGCTAATTCCATTGGCGGCCTCAGCAACAAACATCCAGCACAGGAGCTGGGGGAGCGGACCAAAAGGTATCCCCAGCGGGGGAACAACTGGAGCACCTACATGGCCTTAGTAGATACAAATATAAGTGTCCCTAGCAGTCTCCCCTAAGAAGAATTTCTCACCAAAAGTGGACTATGACGTTGCCACCATCCCGTGTACATAAATGTAAAACAGGGGTCCCCCACATGAGGGTTGGGATTTTAAGGGCAACTGAGTATATTTGAAAAACCAATATAAGTATAAATATAGACGTATTTTATTAATTGTTTACACATTAAAAAGTCAGTGCATATAATTAATACAACTGACTAGTTAAGAACAAAACATGTAGTATGGCATGAAAATACAAACAGATAAAGTCTCCTGCATTTGGAAATTGAGCCCGACGCGTTTCAGGAACTTGTCCTTTCCTCAGGGGCTTATCACACATGGAGATCAGTGTACATCTATAAAAAATCGCATCTGTTAACAGTGGGACACATAAAGACAAGGGCATGTGAGGAGCATCGTTAAGGGTGGAAAGGCAAATCAACCCAAAGATAGCCCACCCCAGTACGATCCAAACGCCAATCACAGAGAAAAAAAAATATATATGTAAAATAAAAAAAAAATAACCTGATGCCAGAGAAAACCGTGTTTGCTGTTGGATGTCCGGTGGAATAAACGGAGAACAGGTCCAAGCATAAATTAAAGTGATCCCCTGCGATCAAGCAAGGTGTAACTGTGCTTAGTTCACGTATGTTGTATCAGCTGTGTAGTGTGGGAATTACCAACACACTACCATGAGAATTTCAAGGGCTAGAAGTCTCCCCTTGTCCATGATCATGAACTGTAAAGATGGTAAAAAAAACTATATGTATATATCAAAAAGACCCTGTGAATAAGGTAAACTTCTTGCTGTGTTGGATATGCATATTGCAAAAATAATAAGAGAGTATGTAGATGCAGGTGATTTTCCTGTGTTGTTTCATATGCATATAAGTGTATAGGGACCAGCATAAAGTAAATGCTGGTATATGTTGGGAGACTAAAAGGGCATAAATAAAGGACATTACTGAATAAAGAAATGTTGGGCCAGTAAGTGTGCAAGTGCACATTGAGTGGAATAGACTGGGGGTTGAAGGAAAAGGCAAACAAATGTGCTAAAATGTCAACTAAGCTAAACAGCAAAACAATTTACCTGGGTGTGATGTGACCCCATTCCAATCATGGAAGTGCAGCTGGTGTGTGTGAACTCATGATGTGAGTAAAGCTGCCATGTCAGGCTCCAATTATACCCCCGAGGGGGGTAGGGACCAAATGCTCCACCCCCAACATCATGTGCGAACAGGGCAGCGTACGAGCGAAAAAGACACTCATCACTGCCGGGGCCGCAAGACGCAGTGTCCCCCATTGTTCAGGATGGTAAAAACACACCCCAAGGGTAATGACGCCAGGATTGGCACACCCCCAATGTGCTTGTAGATGTATCAAAGCATTTACCCTTGAAAAGCGAGCGTGGTCTCGTGAAACGTTGTCAGGTACTACTTATGCTTGCAAATTTCTTTGATGTTTGTATATTGGTATATATTGTTTTACCATGTATGTGGATTATCTCATGTTCATATTATATGCATATTTTATCGGCCTGTAGTTATTGCTGTTGTGTTTCAGATGCGCAACAATTGTAATAAATCTATATTATTTTACTTCCATGACATGTTTCTTGACTAACCATATTCACCTCACTCAAAGTCCCAGGGCGAACCCCTTGTATATATGCATCAAGTTGTCTAGGGCTCACATGAAATGCTGCACAGAACTGCTCTGATGTGGCATCATTCTGTGCAGCATTTAGAACCACCACCACAAAAGGAAGAGGTAGAGTACCTGGGGTACCTTGCCCTCTGAGAAAGTCACGTGGGCATAACGCGGAGCAGTGTCAGACCCGAAGCTTCATTGCGCAACTTTACTCTTAGGGGAGAAGTGTACACTTTTTTACACTCTTTTACCTGTAATGCAGTATACTGCAAGTGCATATTTTAATCTTTTTATATAATGTAGTGATTTTTTTAAAACAGAAAGCAATATGATTCCTCTTTTATCTTTTGCTTTTGTGGAAAAGGTAAACGAGCAATACATAGGAGTACATTCTGGTATATTTGAAGACAACATTTGAGACCAAGGAAAACAAGAAGCGTGTGGAGGATAAAGGGCATTGTTTGAGAAAAAAAGCCCTGCCTACACCTATAGCAAGTGCTTTATTCAACTTTAGTTAGAGCAGCATAGTTTGTTTTATCTATAGATGCTTCTTATCTGCATAGGCAGTTTTGTGGTAAAGGTGAACTATCCCTTTAACTCAAAGTGTGCTCACTGAAAATGACACTATGTTGTCCCTTTAATCTATATGAGTTGTAACTGATTGCCTGCTGGTTCAGTGTCAGCGGCTGCCTGTATTTGGCAGCGACGCATGAGAAAGCTACCAAGTGAGGATATGACAGAGATTGCACAAGCAAACATTGTGATTAAACGGGATCGGAAGACAAAACGCAGGTATAATCCAGACCTGGATCATTGCTTTATTTATCATTTCCCAAATTAAGCTCATGAAACGTTCCTACCCGGAGTGGACAAGTGCTCATTTCCCCTGCTCACATAAACATCGGTGCTTCCAGACTTGCCTGTGTCATGACAAATGACTTCCCATGTGTCAACAAAAAGGAAGTTGTTCTTCATAACTGGTCTAAATCTGCAGCATATGACACATCCTGTAACTGCTGCCGCAGCACTGCTCTTCCCAGCCGTTAATTCACATATTCTCATCGAGTCCTGTGGGATCAGCTTTCAGTTTGCATAACAGCATTCTCAGAACACATAAGGTTACATGTAGAAGCTGTTGATTGGGGACATCACATCCTGCCTAAAGTAAAACTCTAACTATATATTTTTTTTTTATTCCCCTCGTCTTAAAAAATTCCCAGATGTATCAGTAGAAACTGTCAGAATTTATGTTATAAACAGTACATATTCATACAGGTCATTGTCATGTCAGGACTCTATAGCTAGATATCATCACTTTATCATCTAACTAATCTTTTACCACTTCCATCAGCTCATTCCCCACAGTTACAACCTTTTGTACCACCTGCCCCACCCTATTAGATTGTAAGCTCTTCTGAGCAGGGCCCTCTTAATCCTCTTGTATTTTAATGTATTATAACTGTATTGTCTCCCTTTTATATTGTAAAGTGCTGCGTAAACTGTTGGCGCTATATAAATCCTGTATAATAATAATAATAATCACAGAACACTGTAGATATAAATCATACATTCATACTACAACCAGTATAGAAGAATTGGAGAGAGAAAATATAATTGTAAATTGCCGTGACTTACTTTTTTAAATTCATTTTCTATAACTTATAACAAAACAAGTATCGATGAAATAAAGCAGAAGGTCAGTATATAAACCAAACGGGACTTCTCAGGAAAATTCCTAGGTCTGGTAAATTCTGTATTTATAAAGGGACCATGGGGGGGAATGAGGTGATGCCAAATGGTGAAAGGTGATTGAGGGGGGAAGTGTCTTGTTGGGGTAAAGAAAGAAAAAAAGAAAGAAGTAAATAAATAAAAAGGGGTGGGGGGGGGGCATGGAGAGAGAATTGAAGGCCACGTAGGGGAATGAAAGAGAGCAAGAGAAACAATTTTTTGGTTAAGATAGGCAAGCCACACTCGAGGAGAAGTTTGTTTTGCACTCCTGTGACCTGTTTTTAACTAAAGCCCACTGTTGGCTGATGTCACGGAGCCGGTCCAGGCTCAGGCAAGATCGTGACAATGAAGACGGGATCTGCCCACATGCCTGGACCGGCACCTGGCTCAGCCTTCCCTGCTGGATGCTGGGAGTCTGAGCCGGACGATCCTGCCCCCTCCTCAGCCCAGAGCACCATTGAGCGAGGGGAGGGGGGTTGGGACAGAGCTCAAGGAGTCCTGAGAACCTTAGTCTTAGAGCTGTCGGGGGACCAATGCTGCATCCACCTAGGTAAGTATGATTCTAAAATAAAAATAAAACTCCATACTCTTTTAACTCCTGCTAACATACATTTCGCTTCTTCTGAGAATATGAACATGTGCCAAAGTCTCTATGTTTTGTGGAAGATATCCCAGGTGTCTTTTTGTGTCTTCCATCCTATTTACGTTTTCCACTTTTTTAAGACACACCTTGATGGACAGGGAGAATCAGCTAAAAAAAAAAAAAAAAAAAAAAAATTCTATTCATCCTCCTCAGTCCAGTGCCAGCAGTCCTTTTCAGCCAGAATGGCAGTCATGTCATTATGTCCCCACAGGGGTTGCGTCATCATCATCAGGGTTGCCAACCACCCACGACTGACAGAACATGGAAAATATACTGACAGAGCGCATTTTAACTCCATTATAACTGAAGAAAATTCATATGTAAACATTGTCAAACCCATAACAAGTAATCTGCCTAGTTATGCAATAAAAAAGTCAAAACAGCGTGACAAAATGTGTGCATCACTAGGATTTTGAAAAACCCACGAGTGGGGAACCCTTGGATGGAGCAGGAAAAAAAAATCTGCAGCACGTAGCACGTTGTGGCAAATGGTGGTCATGGTTGGGTTGCATCTGACAGTGGGAGTGACTTAAAAAGAGAGGATTAAACGTAACCAAGCCTAGTCACTACCAGCAAAATACTCTCACAGACACAGATAAACCTCAGGACAAAGGATCACTGTTTTTAATTACATTTGCAATCCTGCGATCCTGTTACTTTGTCTGACTGAGCCCACCTTAAAATGATTGTAAAGTCTTACATAGTTACATAGTTACATAGTAGGTGAGGTTGAAAAAAAAGACACAAGTCCATCAAGTCCAACCTATGTGTGTGATTATGTGTCAGTATTACACTACATATCCCTGTATATTGCAGTCATTCAGGTGATTATCTAATAGTTTCTTGAAGCTATCAATGCTCCCCGCTGAGACCACCGCCTGTGGAAGGGAATTCCACATCCTTGCCGCTCTTACAGTAAAGAACCCTCTACGTAGTTTAAGGTTAAATCTCTTTTCTTCTAATTGTAATGAGTGGCCACGAGTCTTATTAAACTCTCTTCTGCGAAAAAGTTTTATCCCTATTGTGGGGTCACCAGTACAGTATTTGTAAATTGAAATCATATCCCCTCTCAAGCGTCTTTCCTCCAGAGAGAATAAGTTCAGTGCTCGCAACCTTTCCTCATAACTAAGATCCTCCAGACCCTTTATTAGCTTTGTTGCCCTTCTTTGTACTCGCTCCATTTCCAGTACGTCCCTCCTGAGGACTGGTGCCCAGAACTGGACAGCATACTCCAGGTGCGGCCGGACCAGAGTCTTGTAGAGCGGGAGAATTATCGTTTTATCTCTGCAGTTGATCCCCCTTTTAATGCATGCCAATATTCTGTTTGCTTTATTAGCAGCAGCTTGGCATTGCATGCCATTGCTGAGCCTATCATCCACTAGGACCCGCAGGTCCTTTTCCATCCTAGATTCCCCCAGAGGTTCTCCCCCCAGTGTATAGATTGCATTCATATTTTTGCCACCCAAATGCATTATTTTACATTTTTCTACATTGAACCTCATTTGCCATGTAGTCGCCCACCCCATTCATTTGTTCAAGTTTTTTTGCAAGATTTCCACATCCTGCGGAGAAGTTATTGCCCTGCTTAGCTTAGTATCGTCTGCAAATACAGAGATTGAACTGTTTATCCCATCCTCCAGGTCGTTTATGAACAAATTAAATAGGATTGGGCCCAGCACAGAACCCTGGGGAACCCCACTACCCACCCCTGACCATTCTGAGTACTCCCCATTTATCACCACCCTCTGAACACGCCCTTGTAGCCAGTTTTCAATCCATGTACTCACCCTATGGTCCATGCCAAAGCACCTTATTTTGTACAGTAAATGTTTATGGGGAACTGTGTCAAATGCTTTCGCAAAATCCAGATATACCACGTCTACGGGCCTTCCTTTATCTAGATGGCAACTCACCTCCTCATAGAAGGTTAATAGATTGGTTTGGCAAGAACGATTCTTCATGAATCCATGCTGATTACTGCTAATGATATCATTCTTATTACTAAAATCTTGTATATAGTCCCTTATCATCCCCTCCAAGAGTTTACATACTATCGATGTTAGGCTAACTGGTCTGTAATTCCCAGGGATGTTTTTTGGGCCCTTTTTAAATATTGGTGCTACATTGGCTTTTCTCCAATCAGCTGGTACCATTCCAGTCAATAGACTGTCTGTAAAAATTAGGAACAACGGTCTGGCAATCACCTGACTGAGTTCCCTAAGTACCCTCGGATGCAAGCCATCTGGTCCCGGTGATTTATTAATGTTAAGTTTCTCAAGTCTAATTTTAATTCCGTCCTCTGTTAACCATGTAGGTGCTTCCTGTGTTGTGTCATGAGGATAAACACTGCAGTTTTGGTTACTGAAGCCCCCCGATTCACTCGTGAAGACTGAGGAGAAGAATAAATTCAATACCTTTGCCATCTCCCCATCCTTTGTAACCAGATGTCCTTCCTCATTCTTTATGGGGCCAATATGGTCTGTCCTCCCTTTTTTACTGTTTACATACTTAAAGAATTTCTTGGGATTTTTTTTGCTCTCCTCCGCTATGTGTCTTTCATGTTCTATCTTAGCCATCCTAATTGCACCCTTACATTTCTTATTGCATTCTTTATAAATTCTGAATGCTGAGGATGATCCCTCAACCTTGTATTTTTTGAAGGCCTTCTCCTTTGCTTTTATATGCATTTTTACATTGGAGTTAAGCCATCCAGGATGTTTGTTCGCTCTTTTAAATTTATTATCCAATGGGATACATTGACTAATGCCCTTATTTAATATGCTCTTAAAGCAAACCCATCTCTCCTCCGTATTCTTTGTTCCTAATATTTTATCCCAATTTATGCCTTTTAGCAAGGTTTGTAGTTTAGGGAAGTTGGCTCTTTTGAAATTCAGTGTCTTTTTGTTCCCTTCATGTTTCCTATTTGTGTGATTTATACTGAAACTAATTGACCTGTGATCGCTGTTACCTAAATTGCCCCGTATTTCCACATCTGTGATCAGGTCTGTATTGTTGATAATCAGTAGATCTAGTAATGTTTTATTTCTAGTTGGTGCGTCTACCATCTGACCCATAAAATTGTCCTGCAAGACACTAAGGAACTGGCGAGCCTTAAATGAATGCGCGGTTCCCTCCGCCCAGTCTATGTCTGGATAATTAAAATCCCCCATTATGATAACACTTCCCATCCTTGCTGCTAATCCAATTTGTGATAGGAGATCCGTCTCCACTTCCTCCCTCAGGTTAGGGGGCCTATAGCATACTCCCAGTATTATTTTCCCCTTAGCTTCATCCCTTTGGAGCTCTACCCATAAAGATTCCACCTCCTCCCTAGCCCCCTCAGTGATGTCATCTCTCACATTCACTTGTACATTATTCTTGATATATAGGCATACCCCTCCCCCTTTTTTACCCTCTCTATCCTTGCGGTATAGGGTATACCCTTGAATGTTTGCCAGCCAATCATGAGAGCTGTTGAACCAGGTCTCTGAAATTCCCACAAAATCCAAATCCTCCTTGTACAACAGTATCTCTAGTTCACCCATCTTGTCCGCCATGCTCCTGGCATTGGTGAACATGCCACATAGTTTAGACCGGTCGCATATTGTCCTCGTATTGGGTGTTTCAAGATTGCAACTAGGACTTGCTACTATACTCACCTTGTGTTTTTGTGCTTTGGTTAACCTACCACTAATGCCCCCAATACTACCCTCTGGAATATCTTCCGTGCTGGCTATCACTGCCTCTGGACCCTCCCCCCCATCGCCTAGTTTAAAAACCCCTCTAACTTTTTGGCCATCTTCATTCCCAGCAGATCTGCACCCTCCTCATTTAGGTGCAGTCCGTCCCTTCTATAGTACCGGTTACCGACTGAGAAGTCGGCCCAGTCCTCCAGGAACCCAAACCCTCCTTACTACACCAGTTCTTCAGCCACTTGTTTACTTCCCTAATCTCCCTCTGCCTTTCTGGTGTGGCTCGATGTACCGGTAATATTCCTGAGAACACTACCTTGGAGGTCCTTTTCCTCAATTTAGCTCCTAAGTCCCTAAAATCGTTCTTTAGGACACTCCATCTGCCTCTGACTTTGTCATTGGTGCCAACGTGCACCATGACAGCCGGGTCTTCCCCAGCCCCTCCCAGTAATCTGTCCACAAGATCCGTGATGTGCCGAACCCGAGCGCCCGGTAGACAACATACTGTTCGGCGCTTCAGGTCTTGGTTACAGATTGCCCTCTCTGTCCTTCTAAGAATTGAGTCCCCTACCACCAGAATCTGTCTTTCCTTTCCCTTTGATGCCCCCCCACTCTCACTGGAGGAGTTCTTCCCCTGGCATCTAGGAGAGTCCCTCATCTCCAGCAGTGCTGGTCCCTGACTGGTTACACCAATGTCACTCAATGGAGCGTACTTATTGGGATGCTCCAGTCCTGGATCGGCCTCTCTGGCACTTCCCCCTCTACCCCTCCTGACTGTCACCCATCTACTCTTTGCTAGTGCCTGCACCTCTTTGTCTCCACCCGCCTCTGTGCTGGCCCCTGCCGGCACCTGCCGTGTACGTTCCTGGCTCACCTTTAGTATGGAGGGACTTCTCAGTGCTGACAGTTGCTTCCCCAGATTCAGAACCTGGGCTTCCAGGGAAACAATGTGCTTACATTTTGCACAGCAGTATTCGCCCTTGATCGGATGATCAAGGAACGCATACATGCGGCAAGATGTACAAAGAGTCGCCTCTCCACACCCACTGGGCATCGTACCTATTAAATTTAGTCAGGATTTGGGGATTTTACCCTGTCCAAATTACCTAACAGATAGCTTCCTGGCACTAATACTCAAGACAATACACAGGTACACAATACACAAGTACTAACGATCCACACACACTACTCAGACAACACTCAGATACTCACACTACACAGGTACTATGACCCCTGTTATAACCTCCTGTTTTAAACTCTTGTTTTTAACTCCCACTTAATCCAGCTCCACTTACACCAAGCTCCACAGCTTCAAACTGAGCACGCTCAGACTGAGTCCTACAACAAGTTAAATAGGCACCTGTGAGCAATTAACCACACCCCTTAATTGATAGACTGATGAAAAAAGAAAAAAAAAAAAAAAAAAAAAAAAAAAGCTATTTAAAAAGTGACAGCAAAAGGCAAATTAAAAACTAAAAGGAAAAGCCCCCAAAATGCAACCCAGCAAACAGACAGCAAACAGCAAACAGCAAACAGCAACAGACAGCAAACAGCAACAGACAGCAAACAGCAGTCTTCTTTTTAAAAAAATAAAAAACATGTTATACTTACCTCCTCTGTGCAATCGGTTTTGCACAGAGCAGTCTGGATCCTCCTCTTCTCGGGTCACTCTTCACTGCTCCTGGCCCTTCCCTCCTGTCGAGTGCCCCCCCCCAGTCAGCAGCTTGCTATGGGGGCACCTGAGCTGAGTCACAGCTCCCTGTGTCCATTCAGACATGGAGCCCCGACCCCTCTCTCCCCTGATTGGCTAACTGACATTGATTGACAGCCATGGGAGCCAATGTCTCTGCTGCTCTGTCTCAGCCAATCAAGAGGAGAGTCCCGAATGGCTAAGACACTCATGGACATCGCTGGAGAGAGATGGGGCTCAAGTAAGTATTAGAGGGTGCTGTGGAGGCTGCTGCACACATAATGCATTAAGATACAAAACATTCTTCCTCAACAACTCCTTTAAACAAGAGCATTAGTTAAACCAGCAACTGTTGGGACAATGAACACTTTCGTCCAAACTGTGTAACATACAGTGCAGAGGTCAGGAGTAAGTAACATACAACACAGCATATAGAGTGCAGAACTCAGGATGGGGAGGGTTCATAGGGAGAGAAAGAAAAAAAGAGGGGGGGGGCACATAAAAAGAGGGGGGAGGAGGGAGAGAGAGGAGGGGAGGAGAGGGGGAGGAGGGAGAGTGAGGAGGGGAGGAGAGGGGGAGGAGGGAGAGTGAGGAAGGGAGAAGGGGGTGAGAGAAAGAGGAGAGACAGAAGGGGGAGGAGGGAGAGAGAGAGGGAGAGATAGGGGAGATGGGGGAGGAAGGGAAAGGGGAGGGGGGAGAGGCAGAAAGGGGAGTGAGAGGTTTAGTGTACGGAATGCCCCTCTCACCAAATATGCCCCCACCCCAGGGCCCAGGCTGGTTTCCTTGATGTTCAGACAGTGGCACGGCAGCAATCAACCAGGATATAGAGCTGTGTGTTCTATTTCAAATCTCCCACAGCATGCCCACACAACTATTCGCTGTCTCCTTTTTAAAATTGCTCTGAAGTAGGTATAGAAAACTTTTGAGTCTCACAGATGTCCTGCCATGGCAAGTCCCAGTGTACACCTTTGCTCTCACAGCAAGGCTCTCCCCCCTCCTACAAATCAATAGATATAGGTAACCTTTGACTTTTTCCACTTGTGATGGAACTACAGGTCCCAGCTAGTTCCTTTCAAGCCATGCTTACCTTTGCAGTGCACAGGTGTGGAGCTCCTGGATCTCCCAGTCCATGCCACCACCACTGCCAGCCAGCGTGCCCTTCTACAGTTGGATCCCCAACCAAAGGCATTCACCTGTGTCCTCCAAGAAGAAAGCTCCTCCTTCAGAGTTCATGGTGCCCTTCTAATGCAACGGTGTCCATCCCTCCCTAACCCGCACACACTTCTAGTGTCCAGACACCTCACTCCCTCCTGCTACCTCCAAGTTCCGGCAGTGTGCCCATGCATTGTGCACCAGGAATAGGGTTGAAGGCTGGAAAAAAAAGCAGAGCAGATCCAGCCTCCGTCCTCTTAATGCAGGAATCAATGCTGTGCTCAAGGAGAAGGTAACAGGCAGGCTGAACTGACAGTATTTTCATGGACATTTTCTCTCGTCCAAAGACTTTTACAGGCAGAAGAAATAAGTGTGTTTTTTACCGGCAGTTACAATGAGAACCTTGATTATTATGCAGGCTGGGCTCACAGTATTCCAGGACTGAGTGGCGCTCACATGTATAACTACCCTGTAAATTTATTTGTAGCACCCTGGAGTTTAGGCAGGGTTGCTCCTTTACTTGCCAGGAAAAGTTATCCTGGTTGATTGTTAGAGATCTATTGATTTCTCCCTAAGTTTGGCCTTGTTGCACTTTTCTCTTTTACCACTGGGTGGCCGGGTATTTGGTGGTACTGATACGAGAAGGGTCACGTTATGGGTATATGGGGTATCTCATCCAATGGGCAGGAGTTTTCTTGAATCTTTTGGCCTGCTGGGAGAACCTATATATTTGGGTGGAGTCAGGTGATCTAAGTTCTGTGCCACCTGGGTGGTTGTCTTGGTGGACGTGTGTTGTATTGCCTGGGCTGCTAGGCCGGAGATTGGCTGCTAGGCTTTCTGAGGGCCTATCCAGAAGTAAGAGAGCAGCGCAGGGTTGGGACTGCGGCTTGCAGTCCAACCAAAAGTGACGTTTCTGCCGACCAGAGAACCTGTCCTGGTCGGAGGTAGAAGGGAAGCTGTCACCACTAAGGGTCCAACCACCTTATTACCAGGTACCACAGTGAGTAACTGAAGCAAGTACCACAGCAGTATTCTCACCAACCGGGGATGGTGAAGAATCAGGAAACTTCCGTGGTATCAAGCCAGGGACACAGCCAGAAGAGGAGACGCTTGTAGAGCAGCCTTGTGTGTCAAGCCAGGGACCGAGCGGGCCAGTGGGGTGACACTTGAGACGTATCTTGAGTGCCAAGCTAGGGACCCAGCAGAGAAGCAGGGGTGACGCTTGAGGAAGATACCACTGTGAAGATTGGAGGAGCTCAAGGGATTCAGTGATAGTTAATCATCTAGTCTAGTGAGAGACCGGGAGCTCAGTGGGCTGAAGAACTACAAGGAGTGATTGTAATGGAAGCGAAAGGAACTGTTAAGCTTTGTGTTAGGAACTGTTAAAGACTGTTGCCATAGGAGACAACATTCCTGCACATGCAGATGTAGCATCTTGCTGGATGCCTTTCCCTGCATGGCTGTCCTCCTATTGAAGTCTCGGAGTCTGCCAATTAATCTTGCAACTACCTAAGGGTGTCCCGGCCCTAACCCTCTCTCCCCCAAAAAGTTTGTCAAGAGAAACAAACTTTCTTTTGCATTCAAGAAGCGTCTGGTGTCCAATAACTTTAACCATTTAAGCCCCGGACCATTTTGCTGGCCAAAGACCAGAGCACTTTTTGCAATTCGGCACAGCGTCGCTTTAACCGACAATTGCGCGGTCGTGTGACGTGGCTCCCAAACAAAATTGACGTCTTTTTTCCCACAAATAGAGCTTTCTTTTGGTGGTATTTGATCACCTCTGCGGTTTTTATTTTTTTGCGCTATAAACAAAAAAATCAATTTTGAAAATTTTTTGAAAAAAACGCATTATTTTTTACATTTTGCTATAATAAATCCCCCAAATATCCCCCAAAAATATATAAAAAAACTTTTTTTTCCTCAGTTTAGACTAATACTTATTCTTCTACATATTTTTGGTAAAAAAAAAATCGCAATAAGCGTATATTGATTGGTTTGCAGAAAAATTATAGCGTTTACAAAATAGGGGATAGTTTTATGGCATTTTTATTAATAATCTTTTTTTTTACTAGTAATGGCGGCGATCAGCGATTTTTATTGTGACTGCGACATTTTGGCAGACACATCGGACATTTTTGACACATTTTTGGGACCATTGTCATTTATACAGCAATCAGTGTTATACAAATGCACTGATTCCTGTGTAAATGACACTGGCAGTGAAGGGGTTAACCACTGGGGGGGCAGTGTAAGGGTTAAGTATGTCCTGGGGAGTGATTCTAACTGTGGCGGGGGGCGTGGCTACGTGTGACATGTCACTGATCTCTGCTTCCGATCACAGGGAGCAGAGATCAGTGACACTGTCTCTAGGCAGAATGGGGAGATGCTTGTTTACATTAGCATCTCCCCGTTCTAAAGGGACTTTAAATGCAAAATATTTTCATTAAGGGTATTGACACTATACAGTTACCAGGATACAATACTATTCGTTATGTTGGCCCTTTAAAAATCATCAATTTTTGGCCTCTTGGGGGAAATGTTTATCAAGTTTACCTAACTTTGCTGAAATTTCTGCTGAAACATCGCCATTGAATTCATTGAAGTAATTTTTTGCACATTATAGCAAAGTAAACAAAACAGATCACCATTATTAAAAACAAAACAGCAGCTTTGAAAGCTTTTTATTGGTTTCCTGTTCTGTATGAAAAAGACACAACTGTTTAATGTCCTAAGTTGAAATGGTGAAGACATTGTGACAATGGTGAAGTCCTAAGTTGAAATGGTGAAGACATTCCTGGGGTGCCTTACCAGTTCAATATGAGCCCGCAATAGCTGACTGTATGTAATTTTATGGTAATGATATAAATAATTATTTAAAGTCACTCAGTTTTTACTTTTTTGTTTCTTTGTCTCTTTATTGCATAAACTTGATTAATACCTACCCAAAACTACCCAAAACCTGAGTCAATGACTTTTGTTAGGTAGGTAGGTTTTGCATGAGTGCTTGCAATGGTCAACTTTTGTTTATTCATGAAAATAAGTTGATGTTTTATATTAAAAATTTTGTTTTGCCTGTTGCAGATCAGAAATGTATTTTTAGGCCTTTTGTAATAGGATTAAAGATGACCTGTAGTGAAATTACATATTATATTAAACATATGAGTGAATGCAAAAACAAAAAACATAACATTCATTATGCAGTGATTACTTTGAAAGCCTCTCACTAACCATCTGTCTGGGCAAATGATTAAGACAGCTTTGCTATACTCGCAATATGATAGAGTCATGACTTTTTGTTTTGATTATAACTGTGTTGACCACAGACTATTAATTCTCAAGGAGGCTGGGAGAAGGAGAGAGGAGAGCAATGACCTCATCCGCCTTCTGCTGCTACTTCATTGCCCTTTCACAGACTGGGGCTATGAGGTGTGATAGGTCAAAGAGGGTGCCAAATGATAAATCTTCAAGAATCCAAAATCTTTATTGTTTAACTAGTTACAACAAGCAGGGCAAAAGATATTCCTTGCCACTTCCACTGTGAACACCAGCACAGGCTTTTGTTTATAATATCTTGCAGATCAGCCTACTTATGCCCCGTACACGCGGTCGGATATTCCAACAGAAAATGTTCGATGGTGTGTAGGCTCCATCGGACATTTTTCCGACAACAAAATCCGTTCTTGTAAATTCCGATCGTGTGTACACAATTCCGACGCACAAAGTTCCACGCATGCTCTGAACCAAGCAGAAGAGCCGCACTGGCTATTGAACTTCACTTTTCTCGGCTGGTCATACGTGTTGTACATCATCGCGTTCTTGACGTTCGGAATTTCCGACAAGATTTGTGTGACCGTGTGTATGCAAGACAAGTTTGAGCCAACATCCGTCGGAAAAAAACATGGATTTTGTTGTCGGAAAATCCTGTCGTGTATACAGGGCATAAGGAATATTTTTTACCATTTAACATTCTGCCATTTCATTCAGTCTTGATGAAGGGGGACTATGTTTGCCCATGAAATGTTTGGCTGTCTTTTTATTACTGCTTGCTTTAAAAAGTTAAACAATAAAGACTTTGGACAGTTAGGGATTTTTCATTTGGTGCTCTCATTGACCTTTCACAGTAGGATTTCTTGATTCTGGTGAATGTTTTGTTCTGGGGGGTCCCAGTCTTTGTGGTAAGCTACAGACACAGGCCAGTTGGGCTCAAGTAATTTATTTATCTGCATTTTGATTACCTGTGAAAATCTGTGTCCACTGTCCCTCCACTACTACCTCTGGGGTAATGAGGTTAATTAGCTTTGTTGCTTAAAGTGGAATTCTGGCATAAAACTGTCTAATCTTAAAACTTCTCTCACCCCCTTCTAACACCTATACTAACTATCTGTCAGGACTGGGCTCAGCCCTTCCTTCTCTGAGCTGGCCGCTCAGCTGTCGGCTAATTGCCAGCTCCTATCTCTGTTGATGATATCCTGCTCATCAGTCCTGCCTACTTAAGCCGTCCAGTCCAGAGGATCTCTGCCTTCGCCTTGGTCAACATCACAGAAACATCTCCTGCGATCCTGTTCAAGACTTGCTTTGCTGACATCCATTCTGGCTCCAGATCCTGCTTGCTGTTCCACTACATTGATTCCTGACTTCTGGCTTGGCTGACTATCCGTTCCGGTTACTGAACTTTGGCTACGTTTTGACTATGTTTGTTCTTATTACTTTTATTATTAAACAAGTGTGATATAACTGTACTTCTGTCTCGGCCTGATTTCATGGTTTCTGGCACTATCCTGTAGAAGGATTCTCAGGTGGCTCTGGTCCAGTCACAGGATTGGCTCCCCTTTGTCAGCTAGCATTGGCTTCAAGGGAGAAGAAGAAGTGCCAACAACAGATGGCCCATAGTAAGCCTATGGGTGACATCACCCCTCAGGCATTTCAGCCATGTGCTCCATGTTCTCCCCTACAGCTGGCTTTGGCTGACACAGAGCAGATCAAGTGACAGGACCGGAACAGCTTGAGAATAGGCAAGTATAGGCTTATTTCTTCTACAGGGTAGTTAGTATAGGTGTTAGAGGGGGTGGGGAACAGTTTCAGGATTATATAGTTGTATTCCAAAATTCCACTTTAACTGCAGAAGAGAAAAAAGGTCACAAACCCCAGCAGGGCTGTGTAAATATCGGGTGGATGGACAATATTACAAGATAAAAAGTTTTCAAGTATGTATTTCAACTGTGCATTAAAGAGGAAGTAAACCCTGATGGGTTTTACTTCCTCTTTATTTCCCTGCAAAGGTAAAGCATAATGGGCTACTATGCATCGCATAGTAGCCCATTGTGTGTCACTTACCTGAAACCGAAGCCCGCGATGTCTCCGTTGTCCCCACTAGCAGGGAGCGTCCATCTTCAGCCCTCTTCCTTCCGGGGCCGCGAACTCCGGCTCTGTGACTGGCCAGAGTCGCGCGCGGGAGCCGGCAGTCACGGCATGGCCCTTTTAGAAATGGCACGGCATCGGCGCATGCACCGTAGACATCGGCGCATGGCTTTTTTCTAAATATCTCCTAAAAAAAAGGAGGTTTAGGAGATATTTCCAGCATCTACAGGTAAGCCTTAATATAGGCTTACCTGTAGGTAAAAGTGGTTGTACAGGGTGTACAACCACTTTAAACTTTGTCTGGAGTTCAGCTTTAAAACTAGTTGAACCACCCCAGATATATGGTTTGAGTACATTCTTGGTTACTGATGTATTTAGATGAAGACGTTCCCCCATGACCTTTGCACTTATTCGTTCGCTTTATTTTAAAAATATCTTTAGTATTTCCTTTTAGCGTGTTCAGAGGCTGCAGTTCATTCTCATAGCTTTGTATCAATGACTCGATGCTACCATAAGTACCCAAATCGTTCCCAGGCTCAGCAAAATAAAGACAGCCATAAAAACAAACAAACATCTGCGCGTTGTGTAATAGATATCCTCCAATGAGTCACCTTATCGGGAGTCTTGCTTTTCATTCTGAGAAGGCTATGACAATCCATCAAGGGCAGAAGACAAAGTAGCAAGGGTGACCTTTAGACGGGTCTTATTGTGCTAAACTTGCTGTGTTCCCAGCACTAATAATATATATGAATGAAAAAACAAACAAGAACATCTGTCTGTCATCTTTCTGATCTACTCTGGGGGAGTTAAATCCAATCATACAGTATTTCCAAACACAAGAAATTCCAAAACACCAAGTTTTTCCTGACCGATGACAAGATTGTGAGGGATTTGGGTGCGCTGACATATTAAAAAGTAATTATAGGGACCAGCGGTCCAGTTGTCTGATATTGTATATTTTACCACATATTACACAAGAACATGATTATGAAAAAATAGAATAAGAAAAAATGTATCTTTACAGAAGCATGATCCACACAGTGCCATCAACTGTTAAAATGAACCTATAACCAAAACTTGACTTTAGGTCTGCTGGTTCCCTCTAAACTTTCATTATTAAACAACAGTCCATTGACCCCTACAAATATGTACCTCTTTCTTGGACTGGAGTCTCCCAGAGTACCACTGGCCACTGCCAGAAAACAAATCCAACTGTTTATTTATCTGTTTGCATGGCATTCAGCCTGAGCTGATCATAGACATACCAGACGCCAGATGGACAAGGACAGACCGCACGAAGGCATGATTAACAGGTTCCCAACCGGTTGCCTCAGTTTTACTGTGGCAGGTTGGCTCCCCTGGGCGAACCACCGTAACTGTACGTCGGCCCTTTACGACACTGTAGGAGGAGCGTGCGCACGCAGCTTGTGCCCAGACCCGATGCGAGTGCCCGGCGGGTGCGATGACCACCGGGCACCCGCGATCGCTCGTGACAGAGCGAAAACTGGAATCTGTGTATGTAAACGCACAAATCCCAGTTCTCTCAGGGGAGAGGGGAGAGGGGAGAGATCGGTGTTCATACTAAGTATAAACACTGATCTCTCTCCTCCCCTAGTTAGTCCCATCCCCCTACAGTTAGAACACACACTAGGGAACACAGTTAACCCCTTGATCGTATGTAGTCCTTCTGTATGTGAAAATATTCCACCAAACCCAGATAAATATGTAGAAGACAACCAACGTTATACATTCTAATATTCAATAAGTTTAACCTCCCTTCACTTCTTGGGAGATAGAGCATCATCATCGCTATTAGAGATTTTTTGTTTCCCATATAAAGGAAGTAGGCCCTTTATTTAATTTTGGTATATTTTTGTGCTATAACAGAAGTGGGATTGTTTGGAGCAGATATAAAAGGCTTACAAAGCTAACCATTTTGAATAGGTAACATCTCCCGAAAAGTGACATGGATAGGTCCATCCATGTCTCAGATTCACCCACTATTTTTGTAATAGTAGTAAAAAGAGGATAGGTTCCCTGCCTATCTACCTATTCTTAGATAAGTAATGTTATGTCTGGCTAAAAGGAAAGGGAAGGATGGGGTTCAGAGAGGAGATTTAGAGGGAGCACCTCACGCGTACTAAAGTTAATTTGGAGGCCCAAACAGAGACCAAAGGTGTCAAATATTTGTTGAATCATGTGCAATCTAGGAAAGGGTTGGACTAAAATATAACTAACATAAAAAATAAGATATCATTTGCAAAGAGTGCTGTACATATCTCTTCAAGGCCGCATCGCCTGGTCCTGACCTGAATATTCAGGACGCAGCTGGCTAATAACTTGGACTGTTTTTCAATCACAGCCAAAGCATTGAGCATTCAGGAAAGCTCAGCCTGTGACTGGTAAGCAGAGAGGTCCGGGTCATGCATTCATGCATGGGTCAAAACAGAATCTTATCACAAGTAAAGTTCAAAAGGGAATTTTTAAAAAGGACCAATGGGATACATTTGAAAAGCTCCTCAGGGACATCTCTGGGGAAGGGAAGCTTCCCACAAAAAAACAACCTGGCAGCTAAATGGACAGTGACTTTGTTGCTTGCTTTAAAGATAAAATGACAGTTAAAGCTCAACTCCAGGCAAATAGCTCAATACAGAGATAAAAACATTTAAGGTATTAGTGTTACCTGTTTAAGTATTTGTATTTCTGCCCACCCACTTCTGAAATTCACACAGTTCTGCCAGGCAGCACGGCCCTGTCTGTCGGTCCTGCCATATTTTTTTCACGGTTGCAATTCATATAGCCAGCCATAATTGGAATGAAGACCAACAAAAAGAAACCCCCACGCTCGTCCAAAAAAAAAAAAAGTGGTGCAGCTTAATTACTACAGTGTGTTCAATCACTTGCTGTAAATCAAAAACTCTAACAAAGTGCAGCGCAAACAAAAAAGTATCTACAAAAAAGCTACATGTAAGTTAATAGTGCTAAAAAGAATTATGTGCAACAAATCAAAACATACACGTAAAATTATCATAGGAACAAATTATCATTCCATGCACATGTGAAAAAAAATTCATAAATAAAGTCTCTTAGTGAGTGTCCTTATGCCTTGTTCTGAAAAATGATTCCAAACTTGCGTGAAATCCTGCTTCAAACAAACTGATTCACCACGGTGTACCACCACCTCTCAATGTGGCCCCTTACCTCAAATTTAGACCTACACAAAGGTAAGGTCTATAGTAGTGGTCATCAACCCTGTCCTCAGGGCGCACTAACAGGCCAGGTTTTAAGTATTACCTTGGGGAGATGCAGACTAGAATACTACAATCACTGAGCAGCAAATGATATCACCTGTGATGTATTTCAGTTATCTTGCAAACCTGGCCCGTTAGTGGGTCCTGAGGACAGGGTTGATGACCACTAAAGCACTTGTCCCAGTAACCTGGGTGATGTATTTCACAAAATCTATAAAATAGCTGGTATTGTATATGACTCACTTAAGTGGCAAATATTCCCATCCATCACCATCAATTCAGGAGAAAAAAGACTTTCATGTTGCAGTATCAAAGAATGCTCACCATTTATTAAAGGATTAAAAATACTCACAATCAAAGTGCACTTGTACTATCCAGTGCACCAGATAGTTCACATAAAGCATAAATGTTAAAATGTTTTTCCGATGATTAAGTCAAGGGTCACGTGATGAAATGCATCAGAGGGGCGGAGCCACATGACATCATTGCACCCGAAAGTGTGATTTCGGCCATCTCTAACATTTTTCTAGGGATGTTTATCCTTAACCCTATCATGACTAAGCCTCTTTTTGACATTTGATGTTTACAAGTTAAAATCCGTATTTTTTGTTAAAATATTACTTAGAGCCCCCAAACATTATATATATATATTTTTTAGCAGAGAATCTAGAGAATAAAATGGTGATTGTTGCAATATTTTATACCACACGGTATTTGTGCAGCGGTGTTTTAAACGCAACTTTTTGGGAGAAGGGACACTTTCATGAATTTTAAAAAAACCAAACAGTAAAGTTAGCCCAATTTTTTTGTATAATGTGAAAGATGATGTTACGCCGAGTAAATAGATACCAAACATGTCACGCTTTATAATTGCACGCACTCGTGGAATGGCAACAAACTACGGTACCTAAAAATCTCCATAGGCGACACTTTAAATTTTTTTTTACAGTTACCAGCTTGGAGTTACAGAGGAGGTCTAGTGCTAGAATTATTGCTCTCGCTCTGACGATCGCGGCGATACCTCACATGTGTGGTTTGAACACCGTTTACATATGTAAACATTCCTTGTGACAGTAATAGGTGGTGACAGGTACTCTTTATGGAGGGGTCGGGGGTCTGAAAGACCCCCATCCCTCCTTTACACTTCAAATATTCAGATTGCCATTTTGGGCGATTCTGAATACTGTATATTTTTTTAAAACCGGCGCCATTGGCAGCCGAGTAAACAGGAAGTGACGTCATGACGTCGCTTCTGTGTTTACTATTAGGAGGCTGGAACAAAGCCACTTACAGCTTCTTTCCAGACTGTCACTAGCCGCCGGAGGCAGTGGATTGGTGATCAGGCCTCCCGGTGGAATGGGAGGCCCGGTAAGAGCGGCGGGAGGCGGAGGGAGGGGGGGACGTCCCCTCCCGCTCCTCCGGTATAACAGCCGAGCGGCTTTTAGCCGTAATTACCTTTTATTTTTCTATTCTTCTTTGCACTTCCTGGTTCTCCTCCCATGGGAATAGGCGTGTTTCTAGCCTCTCCCAGACTCCACACAGTCTCCTGGGAGCTAGTCTCAGGCTTCCCAGGATGCCACTGAGCATGTGCGGGAACGAGTGGTGAATGCTGGGAGCACAGCATTCACCACATCCAGGAAATAAATGCTTGTGGGCTTCAAATGCCCACAATGAAGATGGAAACCGCCTGCAGTGAATAATATAAGCTATTCTTTCTGACGAAATCTGACACAGGCGGACATATTACACACAATATGTGAGTATGTAATGCTGAGAAGAAAAGTTTGTGAATGAACTAAAAAAAAAAAAAAACGATAGATAGGTGGACCCCCGCTTTAAGTGAGTCATATACAATTCCAGGTATTTTGAAGATATTTGTGAAGTACATCACCCAGGTTACTGGGACAAGCGCTTTAGACCTTATCTTTGTGTAGATCTAAAGTTGAGGTAAGGGGCCACGTTGAGAGGTGGTGATCCACTGCGTTGAATCAGTTTGTTCAAAGCATAATTTCACGCAAGTTTGAAATACATTTTTTGGAAAGAAGCACAGGGGCACTCACTGAGATACTTTATTTATCATTTTTTTTTCACATGTGCATGGAATGATAATTTGTACCTATAATATTTTTTTCACACACATAATTCTGTTTAGCCCTATTAGTTATATGTAGCTTTTTTGTGGATACATTTGTGGTTGCACTACACATACATGGAATTAAATGTAGCTGGTTCAGCAGGGACCAGACAAATTTCAATCTATGTATGGGCACTGAGGTTTTTATACCAAGTCATATTCAGATGTTTACATATCTGCTGCTGTTGATTCAAAAGTAAGGTTTATCAGTTAATGTTCAAGCATAATAAGATGGTAGGGTAGTAGGATGATAAGACATTGATGCACTCAATCAATCAACCTGGTGTAAAATCTTTATTTTTTCTGCTAAGTAAAGCCTCGTACAGACGATTGGATTTTCGGCAGGGAATTGAGTGATGACAGACTGTTTGCCCAAAATCTGACCGTTAGTATGCTCCTTCAGACAATTGATGTCCAACTTTCTGCCAACAAATATTGGATTGGCAGGCTAGTAAATTTTCGGTGGACAACGGTTTGTTGTCAGATTTTCGTATCATGTGTACACAAGTCCGTCACACAAAAGTCCAAAACACAAACATGCGTGCTCAGAATCAATGCTCACCAAACACAACATTACCAGAAGGTGCCCAAAGGGTGGCGCTCAAGAGCTGAAATTCCATGTAGTACGTCACTACATTCGTGTTTGTTGGCCGACAATTGTGTGCCGTTAGTATGCAAGAAAAGTTCCTGGCACATGCCCTTTGGACTCTCTGTTGGCCAACAATCCAATCGTGTGTACGAGGCACAAGAATGTTTTCTGTTGCTAGGAAGATAATATACACTCTGGAGCGTAAATGCAATTTTTGATTGCTGTGCAGGGCATGATGGGAATATATTATAAAGACTGATTCCAGGTACATACAGTGCCTTAAAAAAGTATTAATACCCCTGGAAATTTTCCACAATTTGTCATGTTACAACCAAAAACGTAAACTTATTTTATTGGGATTTTATGTGATAGACCAACACAAAGTGGCACATAATTGTGAAGTGGAAGGAAAATGATAAATGGTTTTCACATTTTTTTACAAATACATATCTGAAAAGTGTGGAGTGCATTTGTATTCAGCCTCCCTGAGTCAATTAGAGCTGCAAGTCTTTTTGGGGATGTCTCTACCAGCTTTGCACATCTAGAGAGTGAAATTTTTGCCCATTTTTTGCAAAATAGCTCAAGCTCTGTCAGATTGGATGGAGAGCGTCTGTGAACAGCAATTTTCAAGTCTTGCCACAGATTCTCAGTTGAATTTAGGTCTGGACTTTGACTGGACCTTTCTAACACATGAATAGGCTTTGATCTAAACAATTCCATTGTAGTTTTGGCTGTATGTTTAAGGTCATTGTCCTGCTCAAAGGTGAACCTCTGCCCCAGTCCCAAGTCTTTTGCAGACTCTAATGCCGCGTACACACGAGCGGACTTTACGGCAGACTTTGCCCGGCAGACTGGATTTCGTCGGACAATTTGATCGTGTGTGGGCTCCAGCGGACTTTGTTTTCTCAAAAGTTGGACGGACTTAGATTTAAAATATGTTTTAAATCTATCCGTCGAACTCGAGTCCGGTCGAAAAGTCCGCTCGTCTGTATGCTAGTTCAACGGACAAAAAGCCATGCTAGGGCAGCTATTGGCTACTTTCTATTAACTTCCTTGTTTTAGTCCAGTCGTACGTCATCACATATGAATTCGAAGGACTTTGGTGGATTGTGTGTAGGCAAGTCCGTTCATTCCGAAAGTCCGTCGTAAAGTCCGTTGAAAAGTCCGCCGGGCAAAGTCTGCCGTAAAGTTCGCTCGTGTGTACGCGGCATAAAGCAGCCTTTCTCAGCCTTTTGAACACAGAGGAACCCTTGAAATAACTTTCTGGTCTCATGGAACCCCTGCTAAAAATTACTATAGCCACAACTCATGATACTTTAGTGCAGGGGTCTCCAAACTTTCTAAACAAAGATCCAGTTTACGGTCCTTAAGACTTTAGGGGGACTGGACTGTAGCCAATGGAGGTAGAAAATGCCCCATCTTTGGCATCAGTGAGAGGAATTGTGCTCCATCATTGGTGTCATTGGGTGGGAAGAATCATGCCTCATCATGGTTTCATTGGGAAGAATTGTGCACAATCATTGTTATCATTGTTGATGCAATTGGGAGGAATTTTGCCTCTTTGTTGGTGTCAGTGAGAATTATGCCCCATTGTTTGGTGCCAGAGGATGAAATATTGCCCCAAGGGCCAGATAAAAGCAAGCAAAGAGCCGCAGTCTGGAGACCACTTAATTAGTGTGATGGACAGTGGGAAGAATGCTCCTTACACTTGTGGTTATTAGGAGGAATTACCCCCTTACAGATCGCTAAAAAGATCAGTGGTGTCAGTGGGAACTTATCTGAGAGGCAGAAATTGCTCATTGCTCAAGGACCCCCTAACAACCTCTGGAGGAACCTTAGGGTTCCATGGAACCCTGGTTGAGAAACCCTGCTCTAAAGCCTTATACACACGATCGGATTTTCCGACGGGAAATGTGTGATGACAGGCTGTTGGCAGAAAATCCGACCTTTTGCATGCTCCATCGGACAATTTTTGTCGGATTATCCATGGACAAATGTTGGATAGCAGGTTTTAAAATTTTCCGCAGACAAATGTCTGTTGTCTGATTTTCTGAGCGTGTGTACACGTGTCTGTCGGACAAAAGTCCAAAGTACAAACACTCATGATTGGAAGCAAGGACGAACCAGAAGCGGTCGGTCTTGTAAACTAGTGTTCGTAATGGAGAATTAACATTAGTGACGTGGCAAATTATGAAATCTCAAAATGCAGCGCACAATTCTCTTCATCTTTAATGGGATAATAATGAAGCTGCTTTGCTGGTGATACTGATGGAGTTATTGCAAACAAGTTTTCAAAGGCTTTTTTTTCTAGTGATAACAAGAATAATATTGCTTTTTTTTTTTTTTTTTTATTTGGGCAAGTTACCACAACACCATTATCCCGTAGTTTTTAAGATCAAAGATACAACTATGCTGGTGTCCCTTGTCAACTTTACATTGTATTTTTTAAAATGTAACTAACTGCCTACTCCCAAACTGTCATTTGAAGTAAAACACATAGCCAAGTATTATTCTACACAATTTTTTTTACTGTGCATTAAAAAAAGAAAACAAATAAAATTAGACATGCTATCTGCCAATAGAACCAAAAAGTGCATTCTATGCATCCAAAAATTTGGTTGATGAACCAGACAGTTCAGAAATGAACTGAAAAGCACGAAATGAAAAACGTGAACTGAAAAGCGCTAAATGAAAAGTGCGAAAAGAAAGGCGCAAATCAACACTCACCAATCTTCTACTAACACGAAATTAGTAGAAGGAGCCCAAAGTGTGGCGCTAAAGAACTGAAAAACCATGTAGTACGTCACTTAACAGGTTTTTTTTCTAAGATTGCCCTGTATTTGGCTCCATCTATCTTCCCATCAACTCTGACCAGCTTCCCTGAACCGGCTGAAGAATAGCATCCCCTCAACATGATGCTGCCACCACCATGGTTCATGGTGGGGATGGTGTGTCCAGGGTGATGTGCAGTGTTAGTTTTCCGCCACAAATAGTGTTTTCTTTTTAGGCCAAAAAATATAATTTTGGTCTCATCTGACCAGACCACCTTCTTCCACATGTTTGCTGTGTCCCCCACATGTTTTCTCGCAAACCGCAAACAGGACTTCTTATGGCTTTCTTTCAACAATGGCTTTCTTCTTGCCACTCTTCCATGAAGGCCAGATTTGTGGAGTGCATGACTAATAGTTGTCCTTCTCCCACCTGAGCTGTGGATCTCTGCAGCTCCTCCAGAGTTACCATGGGCCTCTTGGCTGCTTCTTTGATTAATGCTCTCCTTGCCTGGCCTATCAGTTTAGATGAATGGCCATGTCTTGGAAGGTTTGCAGTTGTGCCATAATCTTTCAATTTTCAGATGATGGATTGAACAGTGCTCCGTGAGATGTTCAAAGCTTGGGAATTTTTTTTTATAACTTAATCCTGCTTTGAAATTCTCCACAACTTTATCCCTGACCTGTCTTGTGTGTTTCTTGGCCTTTATGATGCTATTTGTTCACTAGGGTTCTCTAACAGACCTTTGAGGGCTTCACAGAACAGCTGTATTTATACTGAGATTAAATTACACACAGATGGACTCTATTTACTAATTAGGTGACTTCTGAAGGCAATTGGTTTCATTAGATTTTAGTTAGGGGTATCAGAGTAAAGGGGGCGGAATACAAATGTACGCCACACTTTTCAGATATTTATTTGTAAAACATTTTGAAAACCATTTATCATTTTCCTTCCACTTCACAATTATGTGCCACTTTGTGTTGTTCTATCATATAAAATACATTTAGGTTCTTGGTTGTAACATGACAAAATGTGGAAAATTTCAAGGGGTATAAATGTTTTTGAAGGCACTGTATTTTAGCATTGCCTAATAAAGGTCTGGCATGGATTTTGGAAATGGGGCACGCGCTTTATTTTTTTGTTCTTTCTTTTTTTTTTGTGCATGTAGCCTCCCTTAAAATCCTGGGTAAGGATCTGGTATAGATGTTGAGGGGAATCAAAATGGAGCAGGACGGAAAATGTAACCTAGCAGCAATATTTTTTTTTTGCTTTGGAAAAGTTACTTTTGCTAGAGTACATCCTATAGGTGTGCCATATCATGTGCAAGTTCAAGACATTTCCCAAGTATGCTGTTTAAAGAAATTGTGTATTTTTGAAGTTGCATTCCTGCATTTAAATAGGCTGAACAGCATTTAGATAAAATGTTTTTCAGTTGGTATATGTCCTCCCATACAAGTGCAATTGGTAACTCGGATGCTTCGCAGCATAAAATCTATTTATTTGATATAGGCATGTTATGGATTTTATGTGAATGATTTGAGTCACTAATTGCATCTGTCTTAAATTTTCATTGCTGGCTTGTGCAGCCTGTTGATCAGTCATCAAAGGATAGTCTTTCCAGCTCAAATAAATTATTGGGGTAGTGGCACATTTAGATCTTTATTTTTGTTCTCTGTGTGTTCCTGTCCCGACCCTCTGCCACACCCCATGTTTTTCTTTGCTTGTACAAGTGTGCAGGCAAAGGGCCAGGCATTGAGGGAAGATCCCAACAATGATTTCACAGACACGCTTTAATTTTTTAATCTTTTTTTATTTCATAAATTCTATTTTTATTGAATATTCAAATTACATCAAAAGACAGTGGAGGAAACCACTGCCAGAGAGCAAAACAAAAAACTCAAAAAACAATCAAGGCAAAAATGACGCTCAATAACATAGATAAAGCTCCACAATTACAGACTAAGCAAGGTGCTTCAACTACCATTGGGGGGAGCACCAAAAGGGCCTGGTGGTAAAATATGATAAGGAGACATTAATGCATTCAATATCATAGGACAGGAGGGATAACGACAGATCTTCAAGCTTCTACAGCGATTTGAGGCTGAAAATCAGGTAAATAAATGAGAGGTACTGTCACTCAGAGATGCGGTTAAAAAAAAGCAACCCCAGAGGCCATACCAAAAGTGGGTTCAGGACACCAGTAAAAGGACCTTGGGAGGACAATCACACTGACGGTTCCGTAATGCCCCGTACATACGATCGGACTTTCCGACAACAAATGTTGGATGTGAGCTTGTTGTCGGAAAGTCCGACTGTGTGTATGCTCCATAGAACATTTGCTGTCGGACTTTCCGCCAACAAATGTTTGAGAGCAGGTTCTCAAATTTTCCGAGCGTGTGTCCACAAGTCCGACGCACAAAAGTCCACGCATGCTCGGAATCAAGCAGAAGAGCCGCACTGGCTATTGAACTTCATTTTTCTTGGCTCGTCGTACGTCTTGTACGTCACCGCGTTCTTGACGTTCGGAATTTCCAACAACATTTGTGTGACCGTGTGTATGCAAGACAAGTTTGAGCCAACATCCTTCGGAAGAAAATCCCCGGTTTTGTTGTCGGAATGTCCGATCGTGTGTACGGGGGATAATAGTTTTGGGGTCCTCCAACCACAGGTTTCAGATTTTGTCAAATTTAGTTGGACCACCTCTAGCGCTGTAGGAAGCACACATTTTTTTAGTTTTCTCTTTTCCCTACTTTGTCCATGACAAAAAAAAAAGAAAAATCATGAAGTTAGGCTTTAACAATGGAGTCATTGAAACGTGCATTAAAAAATGAACACAGCAGAGTTGGGAGAAAAGTACGTGCACACAGATCCTGTGTATGAATATAGTGAGGTCAACGACTCATCTTCATTGCCTGAATAAATAGATTTGCGGACAAATGACACATTCTTCTCTATGGATTCATGTTTGCATCTGGTTTCTTCCATAGTCCATTTTATGACATTTCGGTAGAAATAATGAAACATGTCCAAGGTATACACAGATGCGTCCAAAATCTATGTTCTTCTCATTACTATTAACCTATGTGAGTCTGTTTAATCTCTTTATTTGTGGTTGGGGTGTGTTAATACAAATATAAAAAAAAAGAGTGTTGGTGAATTGTTAATTCAAAGGTAATTGAGGATAAAAAGGAAAATGTATATAGTAAAGGCATCATCAATATAAATCTTATTTGACCTTATAACAATGGGTGCTGTACATGGTATTAGTTTAATCCCTTTTGTAAATATCAGACATGAACAAGGCAATTGTGAACTGGTTCCACTAAATGTTGAAATGTTTGTGTTTGGAAGAGTCATGAGGATTCAGAGTTATATTACCTTATGCAAAAGTGTTTAAAATTAAACTGCATGCATTACCTATAGGAAGTGGTTACTTTTCTAGCACATGCTGTATAATGAAGGCAAACGTTTGACTGGTTGCATTATATGTGACATTGATATCTGTGAACTCTCTGTCTGGCCTATATGTAATTGTTAAAGGAAATATATATACAGTACCATGCAAAAGTTTTAGTCAGGTGTGAAGAAATGCTGTAAAGGAAAATTGCTGTCAAAAATATTTATTTGAATTGTTACAAAATGCAAATTAAATTTACAAAATGCAAAGTGAGCGAACAGAAGAAAAATGTAAATCAAATCAATATTTGGTGTAACTACCCTTTTGCTTCAAGCCAGCATCAGTTCTAAGACCCCTTTAACACTGAGCCGCCCCGGGCGTCAGTGGTAAAGCGGCGCTATTTCTAGCGCCGCTTTAACATCTTTTTAGCGGCGCTATTCGGCCGCTAGAAAGGCAAAAAGGGTTAAATCCGCCCACAAAACGCTGCTGGAGTGGCGCTTTGCCGGTGGTATAGCAGCGATGCCCCATTTTCAATGGGCAGGGGCGCTTTAGGAGCGGTGAGTTCACCGCTCCTAATGCGCTCCAAAGAGGCTGCTGGCAGGACTTTTTCTGACGCATGCACACCGATTACAAGCAAACAGATCACAGGTGAGGATGGTTTCCTTTAATAGCCATTCAAACCCCTTTGTGTCAACTTGTGTGCATGTTATCAGGCCAAAATCACCAGGGTATGTAAACTTTTGATCAGGGTCATTTAGGTAGTTGTTGTGATTATGATTTAAAAAGAGTAAATATGGTTGATTGATAATAAATGGCTTCAGCCAAACACTAACCATGAGTGAAAGAAAAATTTTTGTGTTATTATTCATATTCTCCTAGATTGTAAGCTCTGATTCCTCCTGTACTGAATTGTATTGTACTTGTACTGTCTGTCCTAATGTTGTAAAGCGCTGCGTAAACTGTTGGCGCTATATAAATCCTGTATAATAATAGTAATAATAATAATAATAATAATAATAATATTCTTTGAAAAATGGCCAAGAAATCATAGATTCTTCCAGGGTATGTAAACTTATGAGCACAACTGAGATTTGTTTGTTTACAAGTTAAAAACATGCATTATACATTTATTTTTTAACACCCTAAAGAATAACATGGCGGTCATTGCAATACTTTCTGTCACACCATATTTGTTCCTATTAGCTAGGAACCACGATCCGTCACTTCCTCTAGTCAGTCCCCTCCCCCTTTAGTTAGAATCACTTCCCAGGCAACACAGTTAACCCCTTCACCGCCCCCTAGTGTTAACCCCTTCACTGCCAGTGACATTTTTACAGTAATCAATGCATTTTTATAGCACTGATCGCTGTATTAATGCCAATGGACCCAAAAATGTGTCAAAATTGTCCGCCATAATGTCACAGTCATGATAAAAATCGCAGATCGCCGCCATTACTAGTAAAAAAAGAAAAATAATAAAAAATGTTATAAATCTATCCCCTATTTTGTAGACACTATAACTTTTTCGCAAACCAATCAATATACTCTTATTGCAATTTTTTTTACCAAAAATATGTAGAAGAATACATATCGGCCTACACTGAGAAAAAATTAGCTTTTTTTAAAAAAAAAATGGGGATATTTATTATAGCAAAAAGTTCAAAATATTGTGTTTTTTTCAAAATTGTCGCTCTTTTTTTGTTTCTAAAAACCGCAGAGGTGATCAAATACCACCAAAAGAAAGCTCTATTTGTGGGAAAAAAAGGACAACAGTTTTGTTTGGGTGCAACGTCACACGACCGCGCAATTGTCAGTTAAAGCGACGCAGTGCCGAATCGCAAAAAGTGCTCTGGTCAGGAAGGGGGGTAAATTCTTCAGGGGCCGAAGTGGTTAGTGAACGTACAACATTTAAAAACTCTGCCGAACCCATTTTTGAAAAACGAATGTTCGGCCGTGAGCGCAAACGATGGTGCCATCATGTAATGACTAATAAAGCGTTCAGTGGACATAAATAAATACATTTTTTGTTTGTTTTTTACATATACTTAGTGCAGACAGTTCGGACGGGAAACACATTAACCTTTCAATTTATCGTTCGTTCGGCAGAAAGTTTTCAAACTTGTCCTTCGTTTTTTCGGCTCAAAAACGTCCAAACGATTATCGATTTTGTGCCCATTAACTGGCCGAAAAATGAATGAACGGTCTAAATGACCAAATTTCGGCCAATTTTTCGTATAGTGTATGGCCAGCATAAGCATGCAAAGAAAATATTACAGCGCACACATGCAAAAAAGACATTTACCTCCAGCAAGGCTAGTTTAAAACACCTAGACATTTTCAAAAAAACATTATCAAAAAATATGGGGATTTGGTCACACAATATTGCTATATGGTGCTAAGCCCACTTACTGCGACAAAGTACCCCATGATCAGTGGGTCCTACACTATCCATAGATTGGGAGATCCTGCTTCTCTGAACCATGAGAGCAATACACTCTTCTAAATGGGAGAATCTTGAGGTCTCCACCCATGACACAAGTGGACAAGTATAAGTATGCAGGCATCTCGGGTAAAGCTGTCCACATAGACCGTCCTTCGCACCGCCATTGACGTCATCCCTTCCAAGCTGCACTCCACAAGCTCTTCAAGCCTCACTTTCAGATTGCTCTACTGCAAGGTAGTCTTCCCAGGCATGATTGCAGACTGACAGCGGTGCCTGCATTCTTATATGTGCCTGTTTTAATCATCAACCATGTGAGTTGCTAAATGTTCGACCTTCATTAATTGTAACCATATTGCTACACTTAGAGGCTCCTCTCTCCTCTTTTATACTCTGTAGCTCCTGCTGGATTTTGCTTCTAATCCCCTTGTGGAGGCTTCCATTTGTGGATGGATATTTTATGGTTACACAACCTGGTCACATTGCTATAATCTTTTTATATGGACTATAAACTGAAAGACCTATGAATAAATGGTTGTGGAACGAATCATCTGAGTTTCCATGATTTCTTATGGGAAATTCGCTTTGATATACAAGTGCTTTGGATTACAAGCATGTTTCCGGAACGAATTATGCTTCGCAAACCAAGGTTTTACTGTACTTAGAAATGAGCATCAATTTGGTCAATAGACTTGGTGACAAGCTTATTTCACCATGCAAGTCTGCTACATTCACTGATGAAAAATAGCAATGAAAACAGATACTTCACTGACTGTACTCAACAATGTTTCCTTTCATTTTCTTTGGTCATGGTAAGAAAATCACACAGACACATAGCATAACATCACATCCATTAAATATTGGAGGCAAGGGTTTCCTTTGTTCTCTGTCACACAAACATTGTGTTCTGTGACATGGTTCCATTAGGACCTCATCCAAACTGAGGTTATGAACTGTACCTTAAACAAAACTTCCCAACTATTTGGCTGTACAAATCTGTTGCACCCCAGTCCTCTGCCAGGCAGAGCTGGATTATGTAATGAATCTATTCGTACAAAAGATTTACAGAAGGGTAGAAGTCTTGCATAGATTGGAATGGTTTGGAAATTTTATTTCACCATAAAAGGCAATTGAACATTTAAGGTATTACATTGTTTATAGCTGGTGCGTGATTCTCAGGGTTTCTTATTGCAAAAGAAAACATTTCGTAAAGCTTCATGTTCAGTTGCAAATTCTGACTTTGAAGACTTTAACCATTCTTAAACAAATGTGTTGAAATTTTTTTTCTCTGTAGATTAGTAGATGTGCTGTTTATGTAAAAACTGATCCTTTACAGACTTGACTTCTTCATGACAGAAATAGAGGTGTAAAGCTTTAAAGGAAATGTACAATCTTTTCAGTTTCTTCCTAATATAACTTGGTGTAAATTTGCTTATCAGTAGCTATTGATGTTTCAAAAATGTTATTTACAAAAACGATGTACAATTTGTAATTATACTGTATATTTAGAGAGGCCATATTTAGCCATAGCATATAGATACTCATTTACTAAACTGTTGAGGATTTTTACTCAATAAATTGCGTGAAAATTCACTTCAGTTATCCAATCACGTAAAAAAAAAAAAAAAAAAAAGAATTCCTGCTTACTATAGAATTAGGGCTAGAGAATTATCTCCTTGCACATGGAATGTTCATTTAGCTAACCACTAAGGAGGCATAGCAAGAGCATGAACCTCTAAGGCTGCAACACAAGAGCACTAACCACTAAGGCCACAACACAAGAGTACTAACCACTAAGGCCACACCACAACACAAGAGTACTAACCACTAAGACCACACCACAACACAAGAGTACTAACCACTAAGACCACACCACAACACAAGAGTACTAACCACTAAGGCCACACCACAACACAACACAAGAGTACTAACCACTAAGGCCACACCACAACACAAGAGTACTAACCACTAAGGCCACACCACAACACAAGAGTACTAACCACTAAGGCCA
Source organism: Aquarana catesbeiana (assembly GCF_042186555.1). Taxonomy (NCBI): domain Eukaryota; kingdom Metazoa; phylum Chordata; class Amphibia; order Anura; family Ranidae; genus Aquarana; species Aquarana catesbeiana. The sequence goes on along the minus strand of NC_133334.1, from coordinate 44,439,253 downwards.
CACCACAACACAAGAGTACTAACCACTAAGGCCACACCACAACACAAGAGTACTAACCACTAAGACCACACCACAACACAAGAGTACTAACCACTAAGACCACACCACAACACAAGAGTACTAACCACTAAGGCCACACCACAACACAAGAGTACTAACCACTAAGACCACACCACAACACAAGAGTACTAACCACTAAGACCACACCACAACACAAGAGTACTAACCACTAAGGCCATACCACAACACAAGAGTGCTAACAACTAAGGCTGAGAGGCAAGAGTGCTAACCACTAAGGCTGAGAGGCAAGAGTGCGAACCACTTAGGCTTCAAAGCAAGAGTACTAACCACTAAGGCCACACCACAACACAAGAGTGCTAACCACTAAGTCTGAGAGGCAAGAGTGCTAACCACTAAGGCTGAGAAGCAAGAGTGCGAACCACTTAGGCTTCAAAGCAAGAGTACTAAACACTAAGGCCACACCGCAACACAAGAGTGCTAACCACTTAGGCCAAGAGTACAAGGCAAGAGTACTAACCACCAGGGGCGGCCCGTCCATTAGGGGTGCCTGGGCGCCACCCCCCCATCCATGCATCTGGCCCCCATGCAGGATGCCGGATGCATTAATTCCAATGGGGGGGGGCTTAAAAAATCGTGGGCTTGGGGCGTTCTGGGCCCACCCAGTTGTGTGACAATAGTGAATGAATATTCGCTATTTTCACACTGATTCTTCTCCCGGCTAAACAGGAAGACCCATTTGCCGTTTGGCCGAAAGGAGAAGTGTTTAGATTGGCCACCGAGGGGAAAGAAGGAGGAAGGAGGACACATAAGCTGCCGTAAGTCACTGTGATGTCCGCAGAGCAGGGGAAGGGGAAGCCATTGTGATGCCCACGGACAGCAAGGGAAGGGGAAGCCGCCCCTTGATGTCTGCCACCTGTCGGGGGAAGTGCTGCCTGCCATAGATGGGGTCAGTGCTTCGGACCCGACTAATCGGACTGGGGGGGGGGGGGGGGTGTGTGTGGCTGTGGGTGCAATGTTTGCTGCTCCCCCACCTACCCCCAAAAAAATTATCACAAGCCGCTACTGCTAACCACTAAGGTCACACCACAACACAAGAGTGATAACCACTAAGGCTTTGAGGCAAGATGCTAACCACTAAGGCCATACCACAACTAAAGAGTGATTACCACTAAGTCTGAGAGGCAAGAGTGCTAAAGTTGCGAGGCAAAAGTGCAAACAATGGCCGGGTGGTCAAAGATGGCAGATGTCTCCCTTAACTGATAGGGAAATATTTGCCCTTCCTTTAAACCGCCAGGAGCTGCTAAAATGTACTGTGCAACTTCTTTGGCAGCATACTCATAATGACATGCTTTTTTAGCATCTCTTAAAGATGAAAGGGAAACATTGGACTTATCAAACCCCCCAAAAAATGTAATGCATTTCAGTTCTCTAGTCCTTAGAAGTAGAATCTGCATTTATTTCCTTTTTTTCTTGATACTCACCTGGTGACCTTGTCAGTAATACACTTCCTGGTCTAGGGTGACAATGCTACAGTAATTCACTGTGCTAAATGTATAGAGGAGCAATGTTTTTATTCTAGAGCAGGAAGTGTGTTAGGACTACAGAACACCCCCTTTATCTTCATCTCCATAACTTAGAGAGGGTAGGTATTGTAGTCCACAGAGTTGAACATAGCAGTGCTGATAACACTGCTTGATACAGCACTAGATTTTTGGCAGGATTAATGGTATATTTAAAGCTTTTAAAGTAATGCTTTCAGGGTAATGCGGCGTCATGCATGATGTGATGTTTCGGGGTATTATTATTCTGCACAACACATTAGGCATCATACCGCAGGATGAATGTAATTTATTTGTATGCTTGGCAATGTATTGTTATGTAGTGTATTTATGCGCTGCGTCGCAGTACAGATTGGAATGTACCCTGTTTAAGTATTTGTTTTTTGTATATGTTCTTGCAAAATAAAGTATACATTTTCAATAAAAAAATGGTATATTTAAAGCCTAACCCTATGCTTAGAATTTTGATTCTTTACTTCCCTCCCCCTACCGTCACAAAAGCCATTAGGCAGCCTTGGAAAAAAAAGGAAGTGTTTTTATATATTTTTTCAAGTGTCTTGGTCCAGATTTAATAATGTCACTGGTCTTGTTTGCTCTCTTTTTTTCCCCTGTGGTGGGCAGATCCTAAATACTGCAGAAAGCGCTGCCACGCTTTGTAGCATTTCCCCGCAAGTCTAGGGGGACGGAACCTTCACTCTCAGAAAGTGGGTTGTAAAATGCTGGGTGTACATTAACCTCCCTGGCGGTATTCCCGAATGTGGCTCGGGGTGAATTTCCTTTACCAAAAGTGCTAACCCCGAGCCACACTCGGGATCGCATCGCAGGATCCGGGCAAAGTTACTTACCTTGTCCCCAGGATCCTGCGATGTCTCCCCTTCTGTGTGCGCGAGCCGTGTCCTACGCCGGATCTATCACTGTGCCGGTTTCCGTTCCCTGCGAGCAACGCGACGCACGGGGGCGGAGCCCGGCACCAAATTCAAAAAGTTAAAAATACATGACACATACAGTACACTATAATTGTACAGATTACATTAATGTATGAAATCATTTCACATCCCTTTTGTCCCCAGTGCTTTGTCCAGTGCCCTGCATGTAGTTTTATATTATATATACTGTTCTTTCTGCCTGGAAACTTGAGATTGTCCATAGCAACTAAAAAGTGTCCCTTTATGTCAAAAGTGATTTTAGACCAGCTAGAAAACAACCATAATAAATTAGAATCACTTGCAGAATTGAGCGATATTGATTTGTGGGAAAATTCGTCATCAAACACTAAAAGTAATGACAGCGACAATTCTGCAACTGAGCAAATTTCAGTGTTTTTGATTTGATTACATTATTGAATACATTTTATTATTATTATTATATTATTATTTGTTATAATTATTTATAGTTATTTATTATATTATAATTTATGATTTCGTGTTTTAAACTTACAACTTAAATCATACCCGGAATGTCTACTAGAATCTTGTTTGGACAGATTTAAGTGAGTTATTCCTAAGAATTACAGGCCTACAATATAAAACGCCAAATTTCCATGCGAAACATTGTACTGCTTTGAGCATCAAAAATCTGACATAATCATACCGCCAGGGAGGTTAATGTGCAAAAGAATTGTCAGTCAGCACACTGAGTCTACGAGGAACAGTGCCGGAGATTTGGTCACTGTATCAGTTGGAGCCACTTTTATATTTTCAAACTGTTCTGGGGGATCCAATGTATCTGGTTAGGCCCAAGCTGGAACAAATAAGAGAAGATGATTATTAGGACTTATATAGAGTTTTATAAAATACGAGGGTTCTTCCAAAAGTCTCTGCACCTTTTTTTTATAAGTTCCGCAGCCATCTTCACCACAACTCTAAAGCCTCGTACACGCAATCGGATTTTCCGACGAGAAATGTGTGATGACAGGCTGTTGGCGGAAAATCCGACCGTTTGTACGCTTCATAGGACAATTGTCGGATTTTCCGCTGACAAATGTTGGATGGCAGGTTTTAAAATTTTCCGCGGACAAATGTCTGTTGTCGGATTTTCCGAGCGTGTGTACACAAGTCCGTAGGACAAAAGTCCAAAGTACAAACACGCATGCTCGGAAGCAAGGACGAGCCAGAAGCGGTCGGTCTTGTAAACTAGTGTTTTTAACGGAGAATTAACATTTGTGACGTGGAAAATTATGAAATCTCCAAATGCAGCGCACAATTCTCTTCTTCTTTAATGGGATAATAATGAAGCTGCTTTGCTGGTGATACTGATGGAGTTATTGCAAACGAATTATCAAAGCTTTTTTTTTTCTAGTGATATCAAGAATAATATTATTAGGCTTTTTTTTTCTTTTTATTGGGCAAGTTACCACAACACCATTATCCCATAGTTTTTAAAGTTCAAAGATACAACTATGTTGATGTTAATTTTACATTGTATTTTTTTAAATGTAACTGCCTACTCCCAAACTGTCATTTGAAGTAAAACACATAGCCAATTATTATTCTACACATTTTTTTTATTGTGCATTAAAAAAGAAAACAAATAAAATTAGACATGCTATCTGCCAATAGAACTTAACCAAAAAGTGCATTCAATGCATCCAAAAATATAGAAAATATACCAAATCAAATCATTATTCAACCAAAAAATAAAATAAAAGCCTCATGCATGTGTCCTGCTTCTTAATATAGGGGGTCAACAATGCCAAGAGTTGGTGAAAGCAGGGGTCCGTCATCCGGAGATAATTCCGAAAACCATCCGGATTATTCTCCTGGAGCTCCCACAACAAAGACATATGACATAATTGGTCATGATTAATAAAGCAACCAATTTTTGGTCCAAGAACTCCTCCTCCTCCTGTTCCTGAACTGGACTTGGGTCAAAGCAATAACTCCAAGGCCAAAAATAAATAACGCATTGGGGTTTATTTACTAAAGACAAATCGACTTTGCACTGCAAGTGGAAGTGCAGACACTGTAGATCCGAGGGGGACATGCAAGGAAAATAAAAAGCAACATTTTAGCTTACACATGATTGGATGATAAAATCAGCAGAGCTTCCCCTCATTTCAGATCTTCCCCTCAGATCTAAAGCGACTGCACTTCCAAGTGCACTTGTAGTGCAAAGTGGATTTGACTTTAGTAAATAAACCCCACTATCTCCCCTGATTCTGCAACATGTTTGGTTGACGAATGTCCATTCAGGAACAAACGGAAAAGCGCAAACTGAAAAGCGCTAAATGAAAAGTGCGAAATTAAAACCGCGTATCAACACTCAGCAAACTTCTACTAACAAGAAGTTAGCAAAAGGAGCCCAAATGGTGGCGCTAAAGAGCTGAAAAACCACGTAGTACGTCACTACGTTCGTGTTTGTTGGCCGACAATTCCTTCCTTTGTATGCAAGACAAAATCCAGGTACACGCCTTCAGACAAAAGTCCGAGGTTTTGTCTGCGGAAAATCCGATCGTGTGTACGAGGCTTTATACTAAACTGCAAGGTCAGCCAGCTTGCCAGACAGACTAGTCACATGACACTCTCAGAAATGACCAATTGCTACTCCTCCCGTCCTCACCGTTTCCAATGAGAAAGTGCAGAAACTTTTTGAAGACCCCTCGTATTTGTTTGATTGGTCTCAAGATTTAAACATAGTGCAAGGACAGTACTGTATTTAATAAAACTGAAAGTCATACGTTTGTAACTGTAACTGCACTTGTGTATTTCACATGCATGTACAAAATACTGTATGTAGGCCAAGCAAGAATTTTATCAATGTGGGTAGTCCACAGACATATTACATAAACTGTTGAGTCTACACGTAGGAAGCTGGTACTCTAGGTGGTCTTGTTTTTCAATCAAATTTCAGTCAAAATAGCCATCTACAAATATGTCTTCTCTTTCTGCTAGATCTTTTATGATATGCGTCTCATTCAATGACCCTATACAGCAATGGTATGCTCCACAATCATTCAAGCCTTCATTTAGCACATATTTTAGCTTATCTGTGCCGATAAAGCAGCTGAAAATAGAACACATAAAATGTGTGGAATTGTATTTTTTTTTTTACTGTATAGGTTATTTTAAGTTTGATTGATAAAAACTGTCTGAAATTTACTGTGTGTTGAACATGGTTCAACAAGGATCAGTAGCTGGAGAAACCAGCAGTTTTTGCTGAAAGTTTGTTTGGAGAATTTCATCTGAACCAAACTTCCCTAATCCAATGCAAACATAAGGTACCCATAGCTATTTGTATATCCTGGGCTCTCTTTAAAATCATAGTGTCACAGTTATTGTACATAATCCCCACAATTACACCTTCTCACCTAATCAAAATCAGTAGTTGTGCTTCTAATCAATATTTATCTTTTTATCCCATATCCTGTAGGCAGGTTGAAGTTCCAGCTGCCCGTTTATACTACCCCAGTCGGGAAGCTAATGCCGTGTACACACGACCGGACTTTTCGTCGGACTTAACCCCGAAGGACTTTTCGACGGAGTTCCGACGAGGTCCAAGGCAACGGACTTGCCTACACATGATCACACCAAAGTCTGATCGTTTTGTACTTGATGACGTACGACCGGATTAGAATAAGGAAGTTCATAGCCAGTAGCCAATAGCTGCCCTTGCGTCCTGTTTTGTCCGTCGGACTAGCATACAGACAAACTGATTTTTCGATCGGACTCGAGTCCATAGAAAATATTTAAAACATGATCTGTTTCTACAATCCGACAGATTTTTCGACAGAAAGGGTCCGATGAAGCCCACACACGATCGAATTGTCTGACGGATTTGTTCCGTAGGACCAGTTCGGTCAAAAAGTCCGGTCGTGTGTACACGGCATAAGAGTTAAAGTGGTTGTAAACCCTCGTGTTTGCATGTAATGCATAGGATGCATTAAGGTGAAAAAACACCTGGCAGTCCCCCCCCGTTTTACTTACCTGAGCCCCTTCATCTCTTCGGCAGGGACGCGCTGTCCCTCTCTCCATGGGGTCCTGGCTCCTGATTGGATAGACTGATAGCAGCGCAGCCATTGGATCCCGCTGCTATTAATCAAATCCAATGACACGGGCGCCGGGGGGTCGGGGCCGAGCCTCGCATTCGTGTCTGTGGACGCAAATGCTAGACTTGGGAGTGCACCCGCAAGGTAACCCCCTCGGGAGAGCGCTTCTCCTAGGGAGTTATCTGATTTGGGAAGGAGCCGTGAGAGCCCAGAAGAGGGACCCCAGAAGAGGATGCTTGGGGCCACTCTGTGCAAAAGGAGCTGCACAGTGGAGGTAAGTATGATATGTTTGTTATTTTAAAAAAAAACAAAAAAAACCCAGATCCTTTACAATCATTTTAAGTGTGTTCCCAGGTTTTCTGCTTGGTGGACTTTGCTGGGTCTGGCCTACTGATTCCATGTGGTATAAAAAGAAATGGGAGGTCCGCACTCAGGGGAAAGAGAGAAACCCTGAGCCCCAAAAAATAGGAAAGAGAATAGGGGACGGCCAGAGCCATGTGAGGCCCAGAAATGTGGAGGGTGGAATGCTGCCATGCTGTCATCAGAGCCCGGAGGACCAGAGAATTGCTGAATTTGAGGTTTAACCCACTATAGACTCATCCAATTATGGACTTAATCTAAGCAGGTATTCTGGGGCAGCCACAAGTCTGTAGTTATAAATTAGGGATGTTAGGGGAATGTCTGCACTTTATTCCGAACTGTTAATTTAAAGCTTTTTTAAATATTGCCTTTGCCTGTTCTTAAATGACTAAAGGAGTGCAATGCAAGTAACTGGCATACATAGTCTACAGCTCAGGTCACTAAGACACATTGGGGTATGAAGACAGCAGTACAAGGATTTCATACAGTGTGAAGATACAGTTGTTACCAAGGGTAACAGAGGTTTGTCTAGCAGCTTGTCGTTAAGTGTGTACATGTGGCAGGTGAGGTGTTGTCAGCCATGGTCCGCCTCCCATAGCAGCGGGAGCAGATCTGAAAAGCCAGGAATCTCATTCTGTACACAGGTACAGAAGAGAGAAAGTTAAGTGAAGTACACGCATGGTGTCCATGCTAGGTGTATGGCAGGACCCCATACTGGGATTGAAGTAGCAGTAATACCAGTGGTGCTCAAAATTTTTGGAGGGTAGCAAACAAATTGCAGCCTCACTGTGCCCATCAAATGCAGCCACTTGTGCTCATCATATACAGTCACTTGTGCCCGATCATATGCAGCCACTTGTGCCCATCAAATGCAGCCACTTGTGCTCCATCAAATGCAGCCAGGTTCAGCTGTCACATCATTAACCCCCCCCGGCTGGTCCGGCGGCACTTACTGCTCCTCTCCTGGAGTGACGGGGGTCTCCTCCTCGGCGGGAATCAGCAGCTCTCCTCCTCAGCGGCTCTTCTCCTAGGCAGCTCTCTTCCTAGGCGGCTCTCCTCATCTTCGGGAAGCGGTGGCTGCGGCTCCTGTGTCCGCTCGTCTCCTCTTCCGCCAAAGCGTTAGTCATCCAATAGGATCGCCTAATGCTTTGGCCAATCGGGAGACAGGTCTCACTGACCTGCCTGCTGATTGGCAGGGAGGAACGTTAGTGTGAAAATAGCAAAAAATTAATTCGCTATGCCACACAACAGGGTGGGATCGAGATGCAGTTCTCTGCGCCCCGAGCTCACCCTATTTTGAAGCCTATTAGAGCCTCTGGCTCTAATCACGTACTTCAAAATACATCCCCCCGCCTATCCCCGCCATAGTAATTCATGTGTCTGGCGTCCTGAAAGGGGCCGGGCACATGAATAGGAAGGGCGGCGGAGGTGTCGGGGGGTGGCGCCCATGCACCCACAATGCACGGGCCGCCACTGAGCAATATGCTGGACAGGTGGAGAGGGCATTGGCTCCACGTGTCCTTCCTAAATGCACAAGTAACTATAGTGATAATTAAGACATCAAGAGAGAGTTCACGTTTAGTCACCTCCGGATCGTTAAGGTGGCACAAGTGAATGTACCCCATGTGCACCTCAGTGACCTTGTACAAAATGCCTAGCATAGTCCAGAAGAACTCACTCCAGTTGGACCTTTCATGGGACCCTTGCTTGGTGCCCAATGGTGAGGCAAACATGGAGGACGTGATGACCGATGTGTCACCCTGACTTGCCCTTCAATCCCTATTACAAACAGCAAAGCATAGAGGAAACAAAATATCACATTACAGGGGCTGCATATTGGTTTTGTATGTATTTTCTTTATTTAATATGGTCTAGAGTAAAATCAAAAGTTCTAGTATGTTTATTTAGTTAGATAAATATAAAATATTGCATATTTATATTATGCATTCTCATTTTATGCCATAAGAGGGCATGGGGCCTGGTATGGTCCAGAAGGGGGGACACTCGCTGCCGGGCTGCATGCTCGGATATAGGTCTGGTATGGATTTTGGGGTTGACCCACGACATTTTTTCAAACATTTTGTTGTGGGGTTCCCCTCAAAATGCATACCAGACCTGAAAGACCGATTGCCGGTAATTCTTGTTTTTACATTCAACTGTCAGCAGGGAACTCCGCTGACAGCTGATGACTCATCGGTTGTTAAGGACGCGGCGGCCAGCTTTCCCGGTCCTCTCCTTAATAACCAGTTATATACAGTTTATTATGGAGAAGAAAAAAAAACACAAAACGCATGTAAAAACACATCACATATGCAACACATTTGGCAGCAATTTTGGTGCAGGTCCATTGAAGTCTATTACATGCAAAATGCACTCTGCTGTAGGGAAAAAAGTCCCTGACCCTTTCCAAAAATGTACCAGCTTAAAAATACATAGATGTGAACATGTACCATAGGAAACTTGAGACAACTTAAACTTGAGAAACTTAACATTAATAAACCACCGGGACCAGATGGCTTGCACCCAAGGGTACTTAGGGAACTCAATCAAGTAATTGCCAGACCATTGTTCCGAATTTGAACTGACAGTCTACTAACTGGAATGGCACGAGCTGATTGGAGAAAAGCCAATGTAGCACCAAAATTTAAAAAGGGCCCCAAATACATCCCTGGGAATTACAGACCAGTTAGCCTAACATCAATAGTATGTAAACTCTTGGAGGGGATGATAAGGGACTTTATACAAGATTTTCATAATGAGAACGGTATCAATAGCAGTAATCAGAATGGATTTATGAAGAATCATTCTTGTCAAACCAATCTACTAACCTTCTATGAGGAGGTGAGTTGCCAGCTAGAAAAAAAAGGCCGTAAACGTTGTGTATCTGGATTTTGCTAAAACATTTGACACAGTTCCCCATAAACGTTTACTGTACAAAATAAGTTCTGTTGGCATGGACCATAGGGTGAGTACATGGATTGAAAACTGGCTACAAGGGCAAGTTCAGAGGGTGGTGATAAATGGGGAATGGTCAGAGGTGGGTAGTGGGGTCCCCCAGGGTTCTCTGCTGGGACCAATCCTGTTTCATTTGTTCATAAACGACCTGGAGGATGGGGTAAACAGTTCAATCTCTGTATTTGCGGACGATACTAAGCTAAGCAGGTTAATAACTTCTCTGCAGGATGTAGTAACCTTGAAAAAAGATCTGAACAAATTATTGGGGTGGGCAACTACATGGCAAATGAGGTTCAATGTAGAAAAATGTAAAATAATGCATTTGGGTGGCAAAAATATGAATGCAATCTATACACTGGGAGGAGAACCTCTTGGGGAATCTAGGATGGAAAAGGACCTGGGGGTCCTAGTAGATGATAGGCTCAGCAATGGCATGCAATGCCAAGTGGCTGCTAACAAAGCAAACAGAATATTGGCATGCATTAAAAAGGGGATCGACTCCAGAGATAAAACAATAATTCTCCCACTCTACAAGACTTTGGTCCGGCCGCACCTGGAGTATGCTGTCCAGTTCTGGGCACCAGTCCTCAGGAAGGATGTACTGGAAATGGAGCGAGTACAAAGAAGGGCAACAAAGCTAATAAAGGGTCTGGGGGATATTAGTTATGGGGAAAGGTTACAAGCACTGGACTTATTCTCTCTGGAGAAGAAACGCTTGAGAGGGGATATGATTTCAATATACAAATACCATACTGGTGTCCCCACAGTAGGGATAAAACCTTTTCGTTGAAGGGAGTTTAACAAGACTCATGGCCACTCATTAAAATTAGAAGAAAAGAGATTTAACCTTAAACTACGTAGAGGGTTCTCTACTGTAAGAGCGGCAAGGATATGGAATTCCCTTCCACAGACGGTGGTCTCAGCGGGGGGGCAATTGATAGTTTCAAGAAACTATTAGATAAGCACCTTAACGACCGCAACATACAGGGGTGTACAATGTAATACTGACATGTAATCAAACACATAGGTTGGACTTGATGGACTTTTTTCAACCTCACCTACTATGTAACTATATACTATGTAAATATATAACATTGAAACCATGTTAAATTGATTGTAGTGCATTTCTGAAAACTGTAAAATGCACTAAAATATGCATAAGCGTGACCCTTGGGTAAGAACACATCATCTGATATTTATAGTCTGGGCACCAATACAATTTAAACTGCTTTTAAAATATATATATTATTGTCTTTTCATGTTTTCTTTGTTTATTCTTTTGTAGGCCAGATGTGCTCCCTGATGTGTATGCCAGATGTGTCTTAGAGAAATCCAGAGTTATCATGTCCGGCCAAGACCAGCCTTACATTTACAACCTTGGGTTATTCACAGGACACAGCATTGGAAGGAAAACCACCCAGGACATTTGGTAGGAAATTGACTGGTATACATTTTAGTAGTGATTAATATCAGAGCTATGGGGGCACAAGGTTGCTCTAGAAAAGTTGGTGAGAAAGTGTTCAGTAAACAGACAGCAAAAAAAAAATGTCAGCTTTCTATGGATACCAGTTGAATCACTAATCCGATTTCGACATATCATGGAGACTGCTATACTTTTCAACAGCAGTTTTGATCTTCACTCTGTCATACAAGATGGTGATTAAAGTATCACTTTCCTGCAGCTATCCTGCCCAGTATTTTTTTATTATTATTATTTTTATTTTATCCTGCATTGTGAAGAATCCATTTGGGAAGCATGACACCATCACTTGGCTATGTAATGGTGTTTTGCTTCAGTCTATTAGTAAGGTTACTTTGCGGTATAAGCAAGGAAGCTCAGACCTCTGCAGTGTAATAATGTGCTTTTATTAAACAAAAATACTTTACATACAAAACTATTACGATTATAGGAATACAATACATGACTAACAGCAGAAACTATGGTCTATACACAGTAAAAGTTACTTAACTCAGGTTACAGTGGGTTCATGATCTCTATAAGCAACGAGGACCCAGGATTAATCTATAAGCAGTTGCTGGAGATCAGGCGAAAGCGTCTTCAGGCATAGCTTCTTCTGGCTGGTACAGACTTTCCTTGGTGTTAAGATTATGGAGTCCTGTTGTCAGCTTATGCCTGGCAACCTTTTATTTGGAAAATGTACCATCCCCACATGGGTTTGGCCCCCTTCTCATTACTGGGTTTCAATTAGAGAAACGTTCTCAAATTCTACCTCAAGATGGCACTTCATACATACCATAGGTTATATAAGTCAGAAAAGCCAAGCTATTGTTGACCATGGTTACAAACTTGTTTACCGCAGTTACAGAACAATAGACTAATCCAACTGTCAACTGAAATGCAACAATGGCATCTAAGTTCCCATTGTTTGGGGACAGCCTGTGTAACTGTTACCAAGACATTTGTTTGAGAAGCATTGGCTCAAACAAACTTGATGTCTGTTTCTAGCAAGTCTAAGGAAAAAATTCATATAATATAGTATATATATATTTATATCAAATGTAACACAAATGGCCAAAGCAGCTGGGTGGGACTATGGCTTCTGACATGGACTTCTCTTCATTTGAGTCTAATAAGCTGGCCACACATGTTATGAACAGTCTCTCCTGTCCATCAATGTGACCGTTTTTCTGTGCGTGTAGACAGCCTCACATGATGACCAGAGAATGCTGATGAAAGGTTTAGCCTATTCACCACTGTTCTTCATCTTGTCCCTCATCTTGTCCCTCATTTCAGTGCCAAGTCATTGTCAGCGTGACTGGAAAAATCATCTAGTATGGCAGAGAAAATGGCTGTTAGATATACATAATTATTACCAAAACAGCAAGATTTAACTTTTTGAAACCCCCAACACCATTTTTTTAATAAAAGTCTTTGAATGTATTTTTTTCCATTCCAGTCAGATCACAGAGCCATCCTCTTCTTTCTTGGCAGGAGCAATGGGAGGTGCAACCTAATGATGTGTGAGCACTGTTCAGTCCATGGATACTGTGAGTGCAGACAGTGTAAAGACAAACCTCCAACAGGTGTAGCCATGGCAGCCTGGGCTCACAGTAAGTGGGTTATGGCCATCATACCAGAAGACCAGCAGCATCAGCAGAAATGAGTAATCCTTATATACATTTTTATAACAAATGAGGGAATTTTAAGAAGAACGTCAGCCAGGGAATATTCTCCTCCCCCTGCCCATCTTCCACACAGCCATCTTTGGATATCCCACACGTGTTCAGATGTTCAGCATTGGTCTCTGGTAGGTCTTTGTGTATTCTTACCCATTTGCATACATTTAGGCAGGTTGCCTATTGTGTGTATTTAGTTAGCACCCGGGGGAAAGGGTTAATATTTTGCTGCCTTTTCCCCAGTGTGTGCACAGACTATTGCTGGGGTCCAGCCCCTCTCCCATGTTCTATAAAAGGGAAGAGGTCTGAATCCTAGGTGGGCTCCAGGAAACACTGGGGAAACGCATGGGAAACCTACACTAAAGACTGGCTGGGACCTATGGTATGTTCTGGAACGGCGATTCCCCGGAAGAAACCTAGAACGTGGACTTCTCTGTAAGAGCACTGCCAAGTTTGAACTATTCTTTAAGAGACTTCACTCGTGCAGGTAACCTAGGGCAGCCACAGGCAAGAGTTAAGTGAGAGCATGCATGAGGTCCAAGCTAAGTGCTCAGCAGGACCCCATTCTGTTACTGGGAGTGAGGTAACAGAGATACGCTGACTGGTGGAGAATGCATAGGCTTGGCATGCCCCTCCTAATGCAACACATACACCTGTACAAGTGTAGTGTAGGACAAGGGACAACATCTTCTAGAAGGAACCTAGCACACAACCCTACACACAAGTGGCTCTTCTCCAAGTTGGAGAACTGCCTTACTGTTTCACATAACCGTGGCCCCCGCCTGGTCCTGGGCATTGATGAGCACACCTTCGGGTGAGGTGTTACCCCAGTGCTAGCATGAGTGACTTTGGACACTGCCTAGCCAGCCTAAAGAACCCTGGGGGGGGGGGGGTAGTCTTTTCATGTGACCCAGAACTTGGTGCCGAACAAGTTAATGGGAAGCATGAAGGAATGGTCCATCACCACCTGCCTGCGCCTTCATCCCACCTCATTTACACACATGTAGACAGTTTTTGGTATCTGACCTTTTACAGACCTGTGGCATGTGTGTGCATGCATGGGAATACCCCCCTGTGTCCACAGATGTGCTGCAGGTCTTTAGGTGGTATTAAACCCAAAACCAAAAATGTACCATATTGCAGCTTTTCAATCATTAGATGTGGTAGCTTTTTCCCTCTGTCTGCTATAAATGCTGGGAGAAGCTATTTATTTGGAAGAAGTCAGGTGATCTTGGTCTTCCCACCCGGGGCTGCGGCCTGGGTTGATGTGTGTCAAACAGCTTCTGCTGGGTAGGCCTGAAGCCTGAGGCCTAACCATGTGCTCAAGGTTCTGCAAGGGAGAGCCTGCTAACTACCTCGAAGCATGAAGGAATGGATGGAGACCTGAGATGAAGTACCAGAGGTGACTCTTGCATGGACCGGGGACCCATGGAGAGCCTGGGAAAGCGTCAAGATGGAATCATCCATAAAGTTCCTGCACTTTAACTGTGAGTTAAGTTCAGTTACTATAGGAGACAGCCTATTCCACAAAGTACAGATGTGCTGGGCCAGCTTAAAGGCTCTTTTCCTGTACTGCTGTCTACCTTATCTCACCTATTTTTATGTAAGGAGTCTCCCTGTCTGCTGATCGTTACTATTTTTGACTAAGAGTGTCCTGTGCCCCATCCCCTCTCTCCCACATTTTCCTGTTTGTGAGAAATAAACTTCTCTTTGTTCAAGCATTAAAGTGACCAGCGCCCAATTTCTATCTTGTTCATCACCTACCATGCCTAGTAACCTGCACCCTGAGGATGTATGTCAGCCCTTCCTGCCTCTGGGAGTCAACACCAGACCCCCAGAAATGTGAGGTAGGTGCTACACTAATATTGGGGGAACAATATTCAATTGTATAAGAGGACGGGGGAGGACGAGGCAGGAAAGAAAAATATATTTTCATGGGTGAAGGTCTGCTTGTACTTTAAAGACGTACTTTAATAGAAACCTGTACGAGAAAAGTACAAAGGGGAGGTGTGAAAAATCACTCAACAATTTACGGATTTTCCGATTCCGTAGGATCCTGCCTTCTTCCTTCTCCATTGCTCACAAATTCCTCTTAGGACATATAAGAAATCAGTCCTTCATCACATGCTTAACGCTGCCAAAGCTTGTATTAGATTACCTTGGAAGGATCCCAACCCTCCTTCTATTGCAATGTGGCTCCACAAAGTCAGGAGCATCAATGCTCTGGAGGATTTAGTGTTTACCGCCCAAAACAGGCGAGAGCAATACACAAAAACATGGTCATTTTGGAACTTGTTTGTATATTCTGATGAGGGCAAGGCTCTGCTGGAAAACTGCTCTGGGGATTGATGTCTACCTGTCCTTTATGCTGACACACACGCGCAGACAATGCCTCATCACCTATACACCCCCCATTTTTTTTCTTCTTCTTCTTCTCTCCCTCTTCCCCCATTCCCTTCCTTTCCCCACTGTATTCCCCTCTTTCAGGTGCTTGTAGGCATCCTTTGGTTGCCCCTTATTCTTATCCTTTCTCTTAAAAAAGTATTCACGCGAGTACTATGGCAGGAATAATGCAATATTTTCTATGATTACCTCCTTGATCTTAGAAGAGATGTTTCATTTATCCATTCATGTTTTTTTATGTTTAGCACTTCATGTACATTTTATTCTGATGAGATGCTATCTTTGTTTGTCTTTTGTGAGATGTCATACTTACTTTGTATTGTACTGCTCTGTTGGATGCTTTATTCCTATAAATAAAAAAAATTAAAAAAAAGTACAGAGTTTCATAACTGACAACATCCTGGTTGCCTGGTTGTTTCTATCTTCAGTCTTTTGTGAGTCGACCTGGAACAAGCATGCAGAATGTTTTCCTAGTTAATCAATAGTAACGTCAAAAGTTCTTATTTGAATGCTTTTATTGGAATATCAGCCAGACAACTAGATTTTCAGAAGTATGTGTGTATTTGTCTAGTATGGGCTCTTCCATATAGTATAGTTCTTTTTTAAACAGCAGTGGCGTCTCCAGCTTTCATATTTAGGGGGGGCACATGGTGGGACAGGGACAAAAGTAGGGGGGCAATTATAAAATGCAATTATATATCCTGGGGCCCTTTACTACGATCCCACAATGGCCCTTTCACATGTTCTGCAGTGAGCTCCCTTCCTACTGTATTGGGCACCCCCCCCAGGGTGGCAGAAAACAAGAGATTTATGTCACCAGCATACCAAGAAAATATAAGGGTCCAAAGCAGTGGGAGAACTATCAGGGTTGCAAAGGTTGTCTTGTCACCGGGCCCTGGTGTTCTGCCACTGTGGGGTTCCCCAGCCTCCTCTTGCTGTCCTGCCCCTGCTATTGACAGCGCTGGTCTGGCATCTCTTGCAATTTACAGGCTGGTTCTCCTGTCCTAAGGACAGGAGAAATCAGTCTGTTTTTTCAGTAACTGAGAGTCCTGGTAGAGTCCTTCCTGCAACTCGCTCTTCTCCCTGCCAACGAGGATGCAGGGGAAGGAGCAGATCAGGCAGCCGTGGTTGTGTGAGCGCTCGCATTATGCAGTGTCAGCGAGCAGAGGGAGGGGGGAGGAATCACCCGCAGAAGCTGACTGGGGACACTCTCCCTCTTAGACATTGCCGTTTTGTAAAAAAAAAAAAAAACTTTAATGGGGGGGGGGGGGGGAGGGCACATGGTGGGGCACAGCATAATGTTGGGGGGGGGGGGTCAGGGCCCCCTCTGGCCCCCCCTAGGGACACCATTGTCAAACAGCATTAGCTTTCTTCAGTAACATGAATATGGACTATATAATGGCTTTACATTTCTCTGGTCTCTAGTTTTTCTATTCAGTCATCTTTCTTTTTTTTATTTTGTCTCTACAGAGTGACATTATGGAACCCTCTGTGACCTGATTTATCACCACTTGCTGTGCTTTGCTTGATTGCTGCAGATCTTGTAGAGGTAAACGGTCCCTCTTGTCTGCTATTCTGTTACAGCTTCTCCACACTTTATTTCTTAGTGATAACATTGACCTTTCATGTTCTGCAGCTTGGAATATTAGATTTGTCTGACTAACTGCTGGTACCAGCAGTAACCTCCTCATATAGGTTTTCAATGCGGGATAAAATGATACTTCCAGAAGCAAAACAACACGTAAACCTATTTTGGACCAACATAGTGGGTTTTTTTCTCATTCTTTCTTAGGTTTTCTAATAATAAATAAGCCCAGGGCTACACAGGTTATTACATTTCTTTTCTACTGAGTGATTAAACTACTTGTTCACAGCATATCACTTTCAGTGTGTTGCAAATGCAGTGATTGTCAACAATGGATAAATCCTTTACTAGCAAACAGATTATTTTAGTGTAGTCTTAAGCCTTCGTACACACGATTAGGTTTTCTGCAGACAAAGCCTCAGACTTTTGTCCGAAGGGCGTTGGCCAAAAACTTGTCTTGCATACAAACGGCACAAAATTGTCTGCCAACAAACACGAACATAGTGACATACTAGACGTACTACGAGGCCGATAAAGAGGAAGTTCAATTGTCAGGCACCACCCTTTGGGCTCCTTCTGCTAATTTCATGTTAGTGGAAGTTTGGTGAGTGTTGATTCGTGCTTTTCATTTCACACTTTTCATTTTGCGCATCTCATTTTGCGCTTTTAAGTACGTTTCTGAACGGCCGTTCATCAACCAGCCATGTTGCGGAGATAACTTGTTATTTATTATTGGCCTTGGAGTTATTGCTTTGACCCAAGTCCAGTCCAGGAACAGGAGGAGGAGGAGTTCTTGAGCCAAAAATTGGTTGCTTTATTAATCGTGACCAATTATGTCATATGCCTTTGCTGTGGGAGCTCCAGGACAATAATCCGGATGATTTTAGGAATTATCTCTGGATGACGGACCCCTGCTTTCACTCTTGGCATTGTTGACCCCCTATATTAAGAAGCAGGACACATGCATGAGGCTTTTATTAAATTTTTTGGTTGAATAATGATTTGAATTGGTATATTTTCTATATTTTTGGATGCATAGAATGCACTTTTTGGTTAAGTTCTATTGGCAGATAGCATGTCTAATTTTATTTGTTTTCTTTTTTTTAATGCACAATAAAAAAATTGTGGAGAATAATACTTGGCTATGTGTTTTACTTCAAATGACAGTTTGGGAGTAGACAGTTACATTTAAAAAAATACAATGTAAAAATAACAAGGGACACCAACATAGTTGTATCTTTGATTCTAAAAACTACGGAATAATGGTGTTGTGGTAACTTGCCCAAATTAAAAAAAAACAAGCATAATAATATTATTCTTGATGTCATTAGAAAATAAAAACCTTTTAAAATACGTTTGGCAGAACTCCATCAGTATCACCAGCAAAGCAGCTTCATTATTATCCCATTAAGGAAGAAGAGAATTTTGCGCTGCATTTCGAGATTTCATAATTTGCCGCGTCGTGAATGTTAATTCTCCATTAATTTCTCCATGATCCGAAAAAACGGAATGGAACGTAATTAATTAATAATAATAAATAACCATAATAATAATAACAACGTTTTATTATTATTATTTATTATTAATTTGTTCCATTCCATTTGTTTAGATGCAGCATTCATTTTGGATAATTCGTAACTTCGGATAAATTCGTATTTGTTACATTCACTGACAGTCAAATTTGAAAGGAAATTACAATACCTATAATTTAATAGTTAGTTACTATTGCAGATTTTTGAATTTTCGGGTTTTTGGATTTTCAAACTTTGAATTTACAAATTTCCGAATTTTCTAATTTACAAATGTACAATTTTACGAATTTACGAATGTACGAATGTAAAAATGTATGAATGTATGAATGAACGAATGTACGAATGAACGAATGTTCGAATTTACGAATGTATGAATTTACGAATGAACGAATTTACGAATCGCGATCATAACGAATGACCCAAAAAGCGAAAAAAAATAAATAAACTAATGAAACGATAACGAAAATGAACAAATTTTTTGGCTGTGCACATGTCTACGAATGGCCATTTAGAAATGAACTGAAAAGCACAAAATGAAAAGCGCGAAAAGAAAAGCGTGAATCAACACTCACCAAACTTCTACTAACACGTAATTAGCAGAAGGAGCCCAAAGGGTGGAGCTAAAGAGCTGAAAATCCACATAGTACGTCACTACGTTCGTGATTGTTGGCCAACAATTGTGTGGCCGTGTGTATGCAAGACAAGTTTGGGCCAACGCCCTTCAGACAAAAGTCCACAGTTTTGTTGACCAACAAGCCAATCACGTGTACGAGGCTTAAGGCTAAATCTACCCAGTAACCCCAACGTTAAGGTGTATCTAAACCCAAGAATGAAAATCTAGAACAGTACATTATAGCTTAGATGTGGTGGCTGCATTTATTTTATTCTGCCCCATTTTTGGTGTGGGAGGAATAGTGCCACATCATTGGTGTAAGTGGGAGGAATAGTGCCCTATCGTTAGCATCAGTTTCTCATCATTAGTAGTATCAGTGGGATTTGGAAGCATTGTTGTTCAGGGGCCAGATGACGTCACAGCCAAAACCAGAGAAGGAGGAGTGCACTGCTCTACACAGTACCTACTAATGGTAGACAGAGAGTAACAAAAAAACTGTCATGAGAAAAATATGTAGGTTGCTATTGCTGCACTCTTTCTGAAAAAGCGTGTTTCCTGGCTATCATGCTGATACTTAGGTTCCATTAGGTTCAAGTATAGATAAAAGGATTACTGTTTTTTCTATGACACTCACTTGCTGTGGATATGCTCCGCACACTTGACTCAAATAATTATTCCAGCGATAGTCACATAAACAACATTTTTAGAAGGACAGCAATGGCAGCCTGTATTTTCATAACCGGTGAACTTTAAAAAGGTTGTCATTGTGAAAAAAAACACACAAAATGCCACTGGGCAGCTTTACACTTTATAGTATAACCCTCTGTTCACACCGGTGCTACTTTTCATGCGATTTGACAGGTCCAAATCGCATGACAAGTCGCACCCTATAGTAGGCAATCAAACCTTTCAAATTGGTTCAATGCCAACTTAGTGGTGCCCCGCTGATTTGAAACACAATTTTTGCCAACTTCAGGTGCGACTTGCATAGACGTCTGTGCATGAAGTCGCGCAGATGTCAGCCAAGTCACACCTGAAGTCGCACTGACATGCGGCTTTGAAATCGTGCGATTTCAAACATAGTCGTACAATTTGAAAGGTGGATTCGGTGTGAACCAGGGCTCAGTTGCACATTTGCTATGATACAAAAATGCAAGCATGCCATGTACAACAGATCAACCAAAACTGTGGGTGAAAGAGCGATTTGCAATGTAATAAATACAGGGAAATATAAAACTTTGAAAAAACTGTTACTAAAAAGTTAAACGTGCTGTAAGGCCAAGTTCCCAAATCAAGCTGTAATGAATTACAGGAATCGTCCAGTTTGATCCCCTATAAAATTCCCTTTAGATTTTATTCCGTTACTGTTTTGAGGCCAGAGCTACTAAAAAAAAAAACAAATAGAGCAGATGCTCTTTCATGGCCTGGATATCGTGAAGCCAAGGCACTACCTCCACCCCTAATCAATCGCCAAATCAATTTCCACTTTTTTGATGAAAGGAATCATCAATTTTGAGCTACTGAGCAATTTTCCATCATTACTTAAGCTGGCCATACCTTATACAATTTTCTTAATCGATTTTTTTTAGATTTACTTTCAGCTATGTAGTGTAGTGTAGAGCCTAATTATAGAGCCCAAAGATTGTACAACTATATGAGGACAAAGGGGTTAGGTCCCTATATACTCCCCATATATACACCTTATTTAGAGATACATATGTTTCCTTTTTAGGATTCAGTTATTTTCTGTGCATCGCCCCCCTGTGGTTATCATGCTCTTGACATGGAGTCGTCTGCTGGAAATAATAATTAAAACACCTTGGTGTCGCATTGTGTAAAGTTTGCATACTCGGTAGGTCCTTTAATGTTTCAACAATTAATGTTTGATTGTAAAATTCCTTTTTTGTGGAGATATTTAATATATATACAAGTGTGTATTTTTGTGCACCTCTATTTTGATAAACTGTAAGCAAATGACACATTTTGTAGTAATTAATCCCAGTTTTGTTGTTGTTTTACTTCTTCTAGAATCTCCTGAAGAAGCTCACTCGAAGTGAAACATGTAGAGCGGTAGTGTCTGTACAAATATATGAATTGAAATTGACATGCAACAAGGGATTTTTATGAAAATGTTTTTATTGACATTAATAAAATATATTTTTTATAAATAAAAAATACTATATTTCTCATTTATTGACACCTTAAAAGTCCCACAGTTTTCTTTTTTTTTAATGTATTTTTTATGTAGTGTAAGGGCTTGCCTGATTGCATACAAATTGAAAGTGTTTAGATTTTACCTCATATTATATGGTTTTGATAAATCTAAAGGAAAGTTGTATAATGTATGGTCAGCCTTAGAACAGATAGGATACTCACTTTCTTGTATGGTTCAATGATTTGTAGAAAGTCCTAGTTGTCACCACCAGTAGATGTCTCCAGAGAGCACACGAGAGCCTTTGACTTTTAGCACACCTGAATTAGTGTGAAATGTGTCTTGCCATTTTTGTATCTGAGTGTCACATCTGAACAATGGTGTCATACCACTGGCTCCTCCAAGTGGCATTGGCTCAGAACTATGTAGGCACCATCAAACGGGAGGTAAATCAGCCACAGCTCAAGGAACCCCTAGCCACCTCTGGAGGAACCCTGGTTGAGAATGGCTGCTCTAGAATATATATATGTATATATATATATATATATATATATATATATATATTTTCTTACACTGACCACCAAAGTAAGGGGCATTGATCCCACTGACCCCCAATGAATGGGTTTTATCAGGGGTTCCCCGAGACCTGAAAATAATTTTAAGGGTACCCCTGGGTTTGAGAAAGGCTGTTCTAGAGATAATGTAGCCCAGCAGACCCTTCCTTGTAATTACAAAAGAGGAAAGGAACTTCCCCAAACTAAATCAGAGTTTAGGGATTATGCTAATGCCTCGTACACACAGTGAGATTATTGTATGAATGATCGTCTAGTTTTTTTTTTGCATGCTAATCACATATCGAAAATGAAGAGGTTACTAAAGTTACTAAAATTCTCGTACGACAGAATAAAAAATTGGAAGGGATGTAATGTGTTGTAGTGTATTTGTATTGTATTTTCGGACGACAACTGTACTGATCAAACAAAAATCAAGGAACATTTTCGTGCTTGCACCATCGGATAATATCGGACGAAATGTCCTGATCGGCTGTCGAAAGCTGTGTACTAACGGTCAGATTATCGTACGATCCCTTCGAGCGGTATTTTTCGTACGATTTTTGGATCATGTGTAAGCACCATAAGTCTGACCTCTAATCTTCCTCTTCAACAAAGATCACCTGGCCATTTTGCCAGGAACAGTAAATATTTAACCTTCACTGTTGATTTTTTTATCCATCTAGTAGCATACCTCCCAACTTTTTGAGATGGGAATGAGGGACACCTATTAGCAAAAGTATGTAGGTATAAGACACACCCCCTGCTACACCCCCTTAATCACTTACGGACCGCCGCATGCCAATATACATCCTAATGCCGCGTACACACGGTCGGACTTTCCGGCATACTTGGTCCGGCGGACCAGAGTGTGCCGGACAATCCGCCCGTGTGTGGGCGGCGGCGGACTTTTCCGGCGGACTTCTTCCCAAAAGCCCGCCGGACCTAGATTTGAAACAAGTTTTAAATCTTTCCGTAGGACTCAGTTTCGGGCGGAAAGTCCGCTCATGTGTGTGCTGGTCCGACGGAAAGCCCGCTCGTGTGTAGGCTGGTCCGACGGACCAGATACGACGCGAGGGCAGGGTATTGCATCTCGCGCTCTCTGCAATAGGAAAAACAAATCTTCCTATTGCGGTGAGCGCGGTGCATGCCAGGCCCTTAGGTCTGGTATGGATTATAAAGGGAACCCCGCTACGCCGAAAAAACGGCGTGGGGTCCCCCCTATAATCCATACCAGACCCCCGATCCGAGCACGCAGCCTGGCCGGTCAGGAAAGGGGGTGGGGACGAGCGAGCGCCCCCCCCCCCCTCCTGAACCGTACCAGGCCGCATGCCCTCAACATGGGGGGTGGGTGCTTTGGGGGAGGGGGGCGCCCTGCGGGGCCCCCCCACCCCAAAGCACCTTGTCCCCATGTTGATGAGGACAAGGGCCTCTTCCCGACAACCCTGGCCGTTGGTTGTCGGGGTCTGCGGGCGGGGGGCTTATCGGAATCCGGGAGCCCCTTTTAATAAGGGGGCCCCCAGATCCCGGCCCCCCACCCTATGTGAATGAGTATGGGGTACATGGTACCCCTACCCATTCACCTAGGGAAAAAGTGTAAGTAATAAAACACACTACACAGGTTTTTAAAATATTTTATTAAACAGCTCCGGGGGGGGATCTTCCTCCGGCTTTGGGGGTCTTCTTCCGGCTTCGGGGGTCCCTCCGCTTCATCTTCTCCCGGCGTCCGGTTGGTTCTTCTCCGCTCTCTTCTCCCGGTGTTCCTGTTCTTCGGCCGGCTCCTCTGCTGTCTTCAGGTAGCTCTCTTGCCAGCAGAGGTCCGGACTTCTGGGCTTCTGGGCTTCTCTTCCCCAGATGTTGACACGATGCTCTCTCCGGCTGGACTGCTCTCCGAGGGCTGCGTTGTGACTTATATAGGCGGAGACCCCGCCCCCTTTTGATGTCACAGTCCCTGGGCATGCTGGGACTGTGACGTTTTAGGGGGCGTGGTCAACATCACCCAGTGACCACGCCCCCTAAAACGTCACAGTCCCAGCATGCCCAGGGACTGTGACATCAAAAGGGGGCGGGGTCTCCGCCTATATAAGTCACAACGCAGCCCTCGGAGAGCAGTCCAGCAGGAGAGAGCGTCGTGTCAACATCTGGGGAAGAGAAGACAAGAAGCCCAGAAGCCCAGAAGTCCGGACCTCTGCTGGCAAGAGAGCTACCTGAAGACAGCAGAGGAGCCGGCCGAAGAACAGGAACACCGGGAGAAGAGAGCGAAGAAGAACCAACCGGACGCCGGGAGAAGATGAAGCGGAGGGACCCCCGAAGCCGGAAGAAGACCCCCGAAGCCGGAGGAAGATCCCCCCCCGGAGCTGTTTAATAAAATATTTTAAAAACCTGTGTAGTGTGTTTTATTACTTACACTTTTTCCCTAGGTGAATGGGTAGGGGTACCATGTACCCCATACTCATTCACATAGGGTGGGGGGCCGGGATCTGGGGGCCCCCTTATTGAAAGGGGCTCCCGGATTCCGATAAGCCCCCCGCCCGCAGACCCCGACAACCAACGGCCAGGGTTGTCGGGAAGAGGCCCTTGTCCTCATCAACATGGGGACAAGGTGCTTTGGGGGAGGGGGGCCCCGCAGGGCGCCCCCCTCCCCCAAAGCACCCACCCCCCATGTTGAGGGCATGCGGCCTGGTACGGTTCAGGAGGGGGGGGCGCTCGCTCGTCCCCACCCCCTTTCCTGACCGGCCAGGCTGCGTGCTCGGATCGGGGGTCTAGTATGGATTTTAGGGGGGACCCCACGCCGTTTTTTCGGCGTAGCGGGGTTCCCTTTATAATCCATACCAGACCTAAGGGCCTGGTATGACCCGCGACGGGGCTCGCAAGGTGTCAATCTCGCCGATAAAAGCGGCAAGATTGACATCCTTTGCTAGTCCCGTCGCACCTGAGTCACGTTCAAAATGAACGGACTTGTCCGTGTGTGGGCAAGTCCGTTCATTCTGAAAGTCCGCCGGAACTCCGGCGAAAGTCCGTCGGAAAGACGGGCGGACTTAGCCCGCCGGAAAGTCCGGTCGTGTGTGGGCAAGTCCGTCCGTTTTAAAGTCCGGCGCACCTGGCGGACAAAGTCCGTCGGAAAGTGTGCCGGACCAAGTAGGATAGAAAGTCCGACCGTGTGTACGCGGCATAAGTTTGAAGAGGAATATCGTTGTTATGGCAGCAGCAAGCTGCCATGACCCCGGTATCCTCTTCTTCGGCCGGCGGCAGGGGCGGACTGACAACTCATGGGGCCCCGGGGCAATAGGAGATCATGGGGCCCCCCAGGCAATCAGAGATTATGGGGCCACACAGTATACACACACACACACAGTATACAATCACACATGTACACACAGTATACACAGACATGCTTCTATTGGCTGAGAAGGTACTGGAGAGGTGGGGCAGCTATAATTTCTGGATTTTTAGACCAAAAGGATGTCAGTAAGGGATAGGGATGAGCTTCGAGTTCGAGTCGAACTCATGTTCGACTCGAACATTAATTTAAAAAAAAAAAAATGACGTGGGAGTCCCCCTAAATTCCATACCAGGCCCTTAAGGTCTGGTATGGATATTAAGGGGAACCCCGGCCAAAATTAAAAAAAAAAAATGACGTGGGGTTCCCCCTAAATTCCATACCAGAAGGTCTGGTATGGATTTTAAGGGGAACCCCGCGCCACAAAAAAAAAAAAAAACGGCGTGGGGTCCCCCCAAAAATCCATACCAGTATACACAGGGGCCACACAGTATACACACACACACAGTATACAATCACACATGTACACACAGTATACACAGACATGCTTCTATTGGCTGAGAAGGTACTGGAGAGGTGGGGCAGCTATAATTTCTGGATTTTTAGACCAAAGGATGTCAGTAAGGGATAGGGATGAGCTTCGAGTTCGAGTCGAACTCATGTTCGACTCGAACATTGGCTGTTCGCAAGTTCGCCGAACAGCAAACAATTTGGGGTGTTCGCGGCAAATTCGAATGCCGCGGAACACCCTTTAAAAGTCTATGGGAGAAATCAAAAGTGCTAATTTTAAAGGCTAATATGCAAGTTATTGTCATAAAAAGTGTTTGGGGACCTGGGTCCTGCCCCAGGGGACATGGATCAATGCAAAAAAAAGTTTTAAAAACGGCCGTTTTTTCAGGAGCAGTGATTTTAATAATGCTTAAAGTCAAACAATAAAAGTGTAATATCCCTTTAAATTTCGTACCTGGGGGGTGTCTATAGTATTCCTCTAAAGGGGCGCATGTTTCCTGTGTTTAGAACAGTCTGACAGCAAAATGACATTTTGAAGGAAAAAACCCATTTAAAACTACCCGCGGCTATTGCATTGCCGACAATACACATAGAAGTTCATTGATAAAAACGGCATGGGAATTCCCCAAAGGGGAACCCCGAACCAAAATTAAAAAAAAAAAAATGACGTGGGAGTCCCCCTAAATTCCTTACCAGGCCCTTCAGGTCTGGTATGGATGTTAAGGGGAACCCCGGCCAAAATTAAAAAAAAAAAAATGACGTGGGGTTCCCCCTAAATTCCATACCAGACCCTTCAGGTCTGGTATGGATTTTAAGGGGAACCCCGCGCCAAAAAAAAACAAAAAAAAAAAAACGGCGTGGGGTCCCCCCAAAACTCCATACCAGACCCTTATCCGAGCACGCAACCTGGCAGGCCGCAGGAAAAGAGGGGGGGACGAGCGTGCGCCCCCCCCCCCCTCCTGAACTGTACCATGTCCCCATGTTGATAAGGACAAGGGCCTCATCCCCACAACCCTGGCCGGTGGTTGTGGGGGTCTGCGGGCGGGGGGCTTATTGGAATCTGGAAGCCCCCTTTAACAAGGGGACCCCCAGATCCCACCCCCCCCCTGTGTGAAATGGTAAGGGGGTACTTACCCCTACCATTTCACTAAAAAACTGTCAAAAATGTTAAAAATGACAAGAGACAGTTTTTGACAGTTCCTTTATTTAAATGCTTCTTCTTTCTTCTATCTTCCTTCATCTTCTGGTTCTTCTGGTTCTTCTGGCTCTTCTGGTTCTTCCTCCGGCGTTCTCGTCCAGCATCTCCTCCGCGGCGTCTTCTATCTTCTTCTCCTCGGGCCGCTCCGCACCCATGGCATGGGGGGGAGGCTCCCGCTCTTCTCTTCTTCTTTTCTTCTCTTCTTCTCTTCTTCATTTTCTTCTCCGGGCCGCTCCGCACCCATGCTGGCATGGAGGGAGGCTCCCGCTGTGTGACGGCGCTCCTCGTCTGACAGTTCTTACCCCCTTAGTACCCCCTTACCATTTCACACAGGGGGGGGCCGGGATCTGGGGGTCCCCTTGTTAAAGGGGGCTTCCAGATTCCGATAAGCCCCCCACCTGCAGACCCCCACAACCACCGGCCAGGGTTGTGGGGATGAGGCCCTTGTCCTCATCAACATGGGGACAAGGTGTTTTGGGGGGCTACCCCAAAGCACCCTCCCAATGTTGAGGGCATGTGGCCTGGTACGGTTCAGGAGGGGGGGCGCACTCTCGTTCCCCCCTCTTTTCCTGCGGCCTGCCAGGTTGCGTGCTCGGATAAAGGTCTGGTATGGATATTTGGGGGGACCCCACGCCGTTTTTTTTTTTTTTTTGGCGCGGGGTTCCCCTTAAAATCCATACCAGACCTGAAGGGTCTGGTATGGAATTTAGGGGGGACCCCGCGCCTTTTTTTTTTTACATTTTGGCTGGGGTTCCCCTTAATATCCATACCAGACCTGTAGGGCCTAGTATGGAATTTAGGGGGACTCCCACGTCATTTTTTTTTTTTAATTTTGGTTCGGGGTTCCCCTTTGGGGAATTCCCATGCCGTTTTTATCAATGAACTTCTATGTGTATTGTCGGCAATGCAATAGCCGCGGGTAGTTTTAAATGGGTTTTTTCCTTCAAAATGTCATCTTTCTGTCAGACTGTTCTAAACACAGGAAACATGCGCCCCTTTACAGGCATACTATAGACACCCCCCAGGTACGAAATTTAAAGGGATATTACACTTTTATTGTTTGACTTTAAGCATTATTAAAATCACTGCTCCTGAAAAAACGGCCGTTTTTAAAACTTTTTTTTGCATTGATCCATATCCCCTGGGGCAGGACCCAGGTCCCCAAACACTTTTTATGACAATAACTTGCATATTAGCCTTTAAAATTAGCACTTTTGATTATTCATGTTCGTGTCCCATAGACTTTAACGGTGTTCGCGTGTTCGAACGAACTTTTTTCCTGTTCGCATGTTCTGGTGCGAACCGAACAGGGGGGTGTTCGGCTCATCCCTAGTAAGGGACATTTCAGAGACAGGTGTAAAAAAAACACAGATTTTTACATACCGTACTGTCCCTGGTTTTACTGAGGCTGGCAACCCTGATGGGGCCCCCTAGTGGCCCGGGGCCCTCGGGCAGTGCCCGAGTGGCCAAATGGTCAGTCCGCCCCTGGCCGGCGGTCCACTTTCCGATAAGAGTGGTCTCTGCTCCGGTGCCCTCTGCTGCTTACTGGAGCTGTCGGCAGCGGCGGAGGCGATCGGATGTTACCCCTTGCTGGGTAGGGAGATGAGTGAGGGGAAGATGGCCCCCACCCGTCTCCATAACATTGCAGGGCGGAAGCGATGTCAAAACGTCACTTCCGCCCATAGCTCTTAAATGGCCTTTTTTTTTTTTTTTTTTTTAAATGACAAAATGTTGTTATATTCTTTATTGCATTGTAGTGTAAATATGAGATCTGAGGTCTTTTTGACCCCAGATCTCATATTGAAGAGGTCCTGTCATGCTTTTATTCTATTACAAGGGATATTTACATTCCTTGTAAAAGGAATAAAAGTGACACAATTTTTTTAAAAAACAGTGTAAAATAAAAATAAAAGGTAAAATAAATAATTAAAAAAATTTTTTTAAATGTGTCCCGTCCCGCCGAGCTCGCATGCAGAAGTAAATGCATACGTGAGTAGCGCCTGCATATGAAAACGGTGTTCAAACCACACATGTGAGGTATCGCGCTCGGTAGAGCGAGAGCAATAATTCTAGCCCTAGACCTCCTCTGTAACTCAAAACATGCAACCTGTAGAATTTTTTAAACGTCGCCTATGGAGATTTTTAAGGGCAAAAGTTTGTCGCCATTCCACGAGCGGGGGCAATTTTGAAGCGTGACATGTTGGGTGTCAATTTACTCGGCGTAACATTATCTTTCACAATATAAAAAAAAATATTGGGCTAACTTTACTGTTGTCTTATTTTTAATTTAAAAAAAGTGTATTTTTTCCAAAAAAAAGTGCGCTTGTAAGACTGCTGCGCAAATACGGTGTGACAGAAAGTATTGCAACGACCGCCATTTTATTCTCTAGGGTGTTAGAAAAAAAATGTATAATGTTTGGGGGTTCTAAGTAATTTTCTAGCAAAAAAAACCTGTTTTTAACTTTTAAACAACAAATCTCAAAAAGAGGCTCGGTCCTTAAGTGGTTAAAGGAGAATTATAAAAAAAAAAATGATTAGTTAAGCCCACAAGTGCTTTTTTTTACCACTACTGATTCTTTATATTAGCTTTTGAAATGTACAAATGCAGCAATTTATAAATTGGATGAAAGGTTTAGTGCTGGGGAACACTTTTTGAAAGATAAAAAGTGCATTTTATATACAACTATATAGATCAGACCAAAATGAGGCACAAATGAGGAGGAAAGAGGGACAGAGGGACATTGCTCCAAATCAGGGACAGTCCCTCGAAATCAGGGACAGTTGGGCGCTATGCAGTAGTATAATAATCATATATTGCAGTGGTGATTGGTACAGGAACTTCATCCCCCAAAATACTCACTTAGAAACCCTTTTAAGTACTGTTTGTATAAATTACGTTTCACTACACCCATATCATTAAAAACTATCAATAAATGGCGCATTACATGCTGTTCATACTCAGTCACTATGGGATTAGTTTTCTGTATTCTGGAAAAAACCTGGTTGATCCTGCTGTTCTCTATCCCCACCTTCTGTTCATGACCCCAATTCAGCTAGGGATTTGTCAGCTGTGGTAACTATTCTGCACATACTCAGTTTTTAGTGAGTTTCTTTGCTGAGCATTTTCTATCATATGTAAGCAGCCCAAGTGACTATAGAGTCACACATGTGGGCATATACACAGTGGTAAATGACAGCCCACTCCTCCCTCCTTTATGCCCACTAACCAGCTAAATACAGTGGGGATGGGATATTACATGTAGAGTAATGGTGGCTTCGCCTCCCTCTTATTCTATGACGTAGTCTGGGGGGCCATGACACAGCCTGTGACTGGCAGAAATCCACCCACATCATGTTGTTTCCACAAAATAATTGGTTACAAATATTGATTTGTATGCCAATTTAACTACTTGCCAACCGCCCACAGTACGTTTATTGTGGGCGGGAGGAGTGTACAGGCAAAGCGATGTACCCTTACGTCATTTTGCCTGTACAAACACAGGGGGAATGCAGATCCTGGTGTTCGGGACCGCTGATCATGTGATTGCTATGCGATCAAATGATCATAATGTCAACAAAGCTGTTATGACTCAATATGATTCATAACAACTTTACTTCCTTTAGTAGTGAGCTGTGATTGGCCCACAGCTAATACATGGTACCTGGGCCAATCACAGCACTCTGTACCATGTGATTAGCTGTAGCCAATCACAGATCACTAGTATTCACAGCTGTCATGAACTAAACCTATTCATGACACTTCAAAGCATTGCTGGTACAATGATCTTCATTGTACCTGCAATCAAAGTGTATAAAAAAAAAACCCTCATCACCCCCCTCCCCCCAGAATAGTACAGTTATTTTTTAATTTTTTTAATGGATATGTTTTATAACCAAAAAAAGAAAAAAAAATGTTTTCAAAATGTGTAGGCTTTTTTCATTTATATTACAACAAATAATTGTGCACATGTCCACACAATTGCCGGTTAAAGTAGCAGTGCCGAATAGCAAAAAATGGCCTGGACATGAAGGGGGTAAAATCTTCTGGAGCTTAAGTGGTTATAACAGTTTATTGATCTTATTTATTTATTTTTACTCTGTATTCCAAAGGCTGTTTCCAGCAGCAAAGGACTAGACACTACTCCTGCTTATGTTTCCCTGCAGACAGCGCGAGGAGA
The DNA here is from genome assembly GCF_042186555.1 of Aquarana catesbeiana. Lineage (NCBI taxonomy): Eukaryota > Metazoa > Chordata > Amphibia > Anura > Ranidae > Aquarana > Aquarana catesbeiana. The sequence goes on along the minus strand of NC_133334.1, from coordinate 44,408,234 downwards.
AAAAAAAGCTGATCACCGGCTTCTGTTAAAGGGACATCAGTCCTGAAGAGGAAGAGGCGAAGCCGCCTCAGCTGTGCCCACCAATACCGCCTGCCAGTGCCCACAGTGCCAGGAATCAGTGCCCACAGTGCCAGGAATCAGTGCCCACCAGTACGTAAAAGTGCCAGCAATCAGTGCCTACTATCAATGTCCACGAGTGCCACCTATCAATGCCCACCAGTGGTGCCAATCAGTGCCTCATCAGTACCACCTAGCAGTGCTGCCTATCAGTGTCACCTACCAGTGCCAATCAGTACCCATCACTGCCACCCATCAGTGCCCATCACTGCCACCCATCAGTGCCCATCAGTGCCAGCTATCAGTGCCACCTATTAGTGTCCTTCAGTGCCACCTATCAATGCCCTTCAGTGCCTCCCATCAGTGCCACACATCAGTGCTACCCATCAGTGCCACCTCTCAGTGCCCACCAATGCCACCTATCAGTGTCCACCAGTGCTACCTCATCAATGCCCATCAGTGCCGCCTATTAGTACCCATCAGTGCCAGCTATCAGTGCCACCTATTAGTGCCCTTCAGTGCCACCTATCAATGCCCTTCAGTGCCTCCCATCAGTGCCACCCATCAGTGCTACCCATCAGTGCCACCTCTCATTGCCCACCCATGCCACCTATCAATGCCCACCAGTGCCACCTCATCAGTGCCACCTATCAGTGCCCATCACTGCCGCCTTATCAGTGCCCATCGATGCAGCCTATCGGTGCCCATCAGTGTAGATTCATCAGCGTACATCAATAAAGGAGAAAAATTACCTGTTTGCAAAATTTATTAACAAAATATAAAACAGTTTTGTATTTTTTTTTTTAACAAAAAATAAAAAACCCAGAGGTGATCAAATACTACCAAAAGAAAGTTCTATTTGTGGGAGAAAATGATAAAAATTTAATTAGGGTACAGTGTTGTATGACCGCGCAATTGTCATTCAAAGAGTGACAGCGATAAAAACTGAAAATTGGTCTGGGCAGGAGGGTGGTTTAGGTGCCCAGTAAGCAAGTGGTTAATATAATTACAGTGCCATCATTCACATACAAAATAGAAGGGACAATGTAAATTAAAAAGTGTGTGTTTAGTGTCACTTTATGTTTAAAAAAAAAAACTTCTATGTCACAGGATCCCCCAGCCCACCCACTTACACTTACCTGAGCCCGATCTCGATCTAGCGATGTGCATGAGAATAGCCGCTGTCTCCACCCTCTCTCCCTTCTTATTGGGCAGATTGATAGCAGCCAGAGGTATTGGCTCCCGCTGTTGTCATTTAAATTATGTGTTGGGGGAGCCGGGCTGAGCCACCCTGTCTGTGTCAATAGAGGTAGAAAGGAAGGCTCAGGAGCAGCCCACACAAGTGTCCCCATAGAAAGTGGCTTTCTATGTTGGGCATTCGCTGAAGAGGAGGATCCAGGAGAGCTGGCAGGGGACCCGAGAAGAGGAGGACCAGGACTGCTCTATGCAATTCCATTGCACAGAGAAGGTAAGTATGACAGGTTTGTTATTTTACTAGACAGAAAAGCAAAGCTTTACTATCACTTTGATGTCATTAGAAACTAACAGTTGCCCCTGAAGGGATAATTACTACATCAGGAATCTTAAGTAGTTCAGTCATGCTATAAACATAGAAAGGTAAACTCATGACATCTGGTCTGATATAACCATCTACAATTTAACTAGCATGTTCTGTTTGACAGCCAAACCCTGAGATTATTCACCCCACGGACATTTGGTAAGTCTTGGGTAATGCATAAAATGTGGGTGTGCAAGGATACTTGACATTTTAATATGATTGTGTGTCTTTGTCAATAAAGCAAATATGCTGAGCAATCTCTACAAACCCGTTCTGAAAACCCTTAAAGGCATTGCTCCTGGGACATTGCTAAGGACATTGCTAAGACACGCTAACTGTTACTTTTCACCTTCACCATCACAGTAGAAAGCTCTCAAATTCTGAACTCAGTGCTACTGCATCAGGGGAGAAAAAAACAACACACGTTAGGGGTTTGAATCAAAGAAAGAGCTCACTCCTGTGAATGATGGGGTGAATAGTAACAGTGGACATGTCTTAGCGACATCCTGGGACAGGGGTCTCCAAACATTCTGAGCAAAGGGCCGGTTTATTGTCCTTCAGACTCTAGGAGGGCCGAACTGTGGCCAGCGGGAGTGGAAATTTTCCTGGCATCAGTGGGAGTAAACATTTGGTATTAGGGGGAGGAATAGTGCCTCATCGTTGGTATCATAGGGAGAAATAGTGCCCCATTAGTGGTGTCAGTAGGAGAAATGGTGCTCCATTGTCAGTATTAGATGGCAGAATAGTGTCTCGTATCAGTTTGAAGGAATAATGCCCCAAGGGCCGGATAAAGGCAAACAAAGGGCTGCATCCGGTCCTTGGGACGCAGTTTAGAGACCACTGTCCTAGGAGTTTTCCAGTCAGGCTTCATGAGGAACGTAAATGGGCCTACACCTCTAGCAAAGACATTGTTCAACTTTCGTTGAGGCTCCATGCACACTGGCTTGCTTCTACAGGAGTTTTGTGTTCAGCCTGTAGAAGCAGCTCAATGTTATCCTATGTGTTATGTACCTCGTAGTAGAGCCTGACTTGTAGGAGGAGACCTCTCTTACAGCCTGGTTCAGGAGCCACTGGAATGGGGACAAGTGGTCTCGTGAGCGCAGTGGGGTAGGAGTGCCTGTGGAAGTTGTAGCAGATGGCACAGAAGTAGGATGATGATCCTCCAGGGATGGCTGGGACTGCAGATGACAGCAAAAGCAGGAGCAGGTCAGCGACCTGATGAGCTGGTAGATGCAGGATCAGCAGCAAGCTGGAGCTGGGTGAGACAAGCCAGGTGAGTACAGGCAATACACAGAGCAAGGCAGGAGCAGAGTCAGACAAGCCGGGTCAGAGCAGGTAATCAGGCAGGCAGGAGCAGCAGGCTGAAGCAGGGTCAGATAAACAGGCAGAGGTCTGGCAATGGGTAAAAAGCAGGAGATACAAGCAGGGTCAGGCAAGCTGGGGTCGGGATTGAAGATAACAGGTAGGTCAATCAAAGCCGGGTCAGTACAGATGATCAGCTGGCAGAATACAGGTTACTAGGCACAGAGCTGCAGATCAAACAGCACTGCACAAGTGCAGCTGCTGTTCCTTTGAAAGCCTATTGGTGCCAAACAGCGCTAGCGTGCACGCGCTCGCACCTGTGCATGCGCCAGCGCAGTTTTCCAGCCTGACCAGGAATGTGCGTGCGCATGCGTGTATGCATGTACCCCCGCTCTGTCCTGGCAGGAGTCTGACACTATGTGTCCATGCACATTAGGACGTTAACTGCTTCAGATTTGGCTGCTGAATGACCAGGCCATTTTTTGCGATTCGGCACTGCGTCGCTTTAACGGACAATTGTGCGGTCGTGCGATGTTGTACCCAAACAAAATTGACGTCCTTTTTTTTCCCACAAATAGAGCTTTCTTTTTATGGTATTTGATCATCTCTGCGGTTTTTATTTTTTGCGCTATAAGCAAAAAAAAAGCGTAAATTTTGAAAAAAAACACAATATTTTGTACTTTTTGCTATGATAAATATCCCCATTTTTTTTTTTTTTTAAAAAAGCAATTTTTTTCTCAGTTTAGGCTGATATGTATTCTTCTACATATTTTTGGTAATAAAAATCGCAATAAGCATATATTGATTGGTTTGCGCAAAAGTTATAGCGTCTACAAAATAGGGGATAGATTTATAGCATTTTTATTATTATTTTTTTTTTTTTACTAGTGATGGCGGCGATCTGCGATTTTTCTCATGACTGTGACATTATGACTGACACATCGGACAATTTTGACACATTTTTTGGGACCATTGGTATTTATACAGCGATCAGTGCTATAAAAATGCATTGATTACTGAAAAAATGTCACTGGCAGTGAAGGGGTTAACACTAGGGGGCGATCAAGGGGTTAACTGTGTTCCCTGCTACGTGTTCTAACTGAAGGGGGATGGGACTTGCTAGGGGAAGAGATAGATCGGTGTTCATACTTTGTATGAACACACGATCAGTCTCTTCTCCCCTCAGAGAACCGGGATCTCTGTGTCACAAGCGATCGCGGGAGCCCGGCGGTCATCGCAATCGACTCCAGGGGCGAGCAGCGGGTGCGCGCGCCCCTAGTGGCCACAATAAGAAGCAACGTAACATGACGGCGATTCGCGCAGCCATGCCATTCTGCCGCAGTGAAAATGCGGCAGCTGGTCGGAAAGCGGTTAAGAGGCATATTTTAAGTTTAATGTTTAGAGGCAGAAAAAAAAACCTTATGGTTCGCGTTTCTGCTTGGAGGCAGAAAAAACGTAAAATTCTCCTAAACTCGTCTAAACTTTGTAAAAAGAAATGCTCTATATGAGCGTTTTTTACTCCCGAGAGAACAGACTTTTTTTAATCCCAGTGTGCTAAAAAGCTGCACAGTTTGTTTTTATCTACAGATGCCCCTTATCTGCATAGGCAGTTTTTAGGTAAAGGTGAACTAACCCTTTAATCTTTTCCAATGAGATCAGTCTACACAATTTTTTATTATTCAAAATCTCTTGACATATATGTTCATATTGGACATTTTCCATACTAACCACATTACCACCCTTATCGAAAAACTAGATTACTATATGTTAGTTCTTATGTAAGTTAAGAAGAGCTTGATATTGTGATTGTGCCAAGTTAAAAGGCCCTCTTTTACCTAAAATACGTTTTTCTTTCTCTTTAAAAACCTGTCAAAAAAATGCCCAAATATTGAATTGCAGGAAATGCCTCTGATCTGCATTTGTATGTGTTATGTGCACTAAACAAGGTATCCATATATTGGTCTTCTGTACCATGCCTCTCAGAGGCAAGACCATCAACTGCCGAAAGTTCACCCATATTTTCTTTCAACAGCTGGACAAGATATTGTAAAGCTCTGAAATCATTTATAATGAAATTCTTTCACTGATCAACAGCTTCACACAATTATCTTTATAAGTTACAATCTTCATCATGTAAAACCTTAAAGGATAACTCCACCTTTGTCAGAAAATAACAGCAAATAAAAAATATAGTTCGCACAAATGCTAAACAAGCCGTATTATAATTGAATGTTATTAAAAATTGCCTTACCTTTTCAATCTGCAGTGCTGTAATTTTCTGTAAAATTTAAATTCAATATGGCAACTCAGAGGCCTTCTATACACAACTGGTGTACAGAACTTTCCCAGAAATGTAATTTCCTGCTTGTGTGATTGGCTCGCTGATTTTCCCAGAAGTCTGCACCAAGATACATGTAAAATTTTAGATATCCTCTGCAACAAAAATGTCATTTTTGGTAAGATATTCTCAAAGGGTTAATTCTACAGGGATGCAGACCCTGCAACGTTCATCATTAGAACACTGCAGGTGGATCAGCTGATCAATAATTTGCTCCCATTCAGATTCACTCTGCACAAAGAAAGACATTTTTTTTCAGAGCAGAAACAGGTAGAAATCTGCTACAAAGTTTTGTTAAAATCCTTGCAATGTACATTGATAACTCAGAGGGGATTCTTTTTTCTCAACAAAAGTAGAGTTACCTTTTTAGCAAGCGGTGGTCGGTCCATAAGAAATGCAGGGGCGCCGCCCCCCTAATCTCTATGCGCAGGTTCCTAATCTCCATTCGGGGGACCGGATGCATAGACTTCTACAAGTTTTTTTTTTTTTAAGCACATTATTAGAGCCTGAGGCTTTAATTGGCTTCAAAAAGGGTGGGCTCTGGGCACAGTGCCCACCCACTTGTGACATTAGTGAATCAACATTCGCTATGGTCTTCCTGCTTCTCCTCCCGGCAAATCAGGACAGGAAGCGGGTCCCAAGACCGGATTGGCCGGGAGGAGAAGCAACCGGATTGGCCGGGAGGAGAAGCTGGGGAAGCCACCAAAGTCGCCCGCGACCTGGATGGGGTAAGTGCGGGGCTGGAGGGCGGGCAGTGTGGAAGGTTTGTTTGCTGCCCCCCCAAAAAATGGAGCGCCAGCCGTCACTGTTTTTTAGGCCCCTTTCACTTGGCCATTTCGATTAGGTCCACCTGTCAGTTTTTTAGGGGACCTGACCAGGAGGTCCATGCATCCCTATGGACAGGCAAGTGTAAACAGACTTGTGTCTGTTTACACCCGCCTACCTCCAGGTCCGATCCGGTCCGCAAAATAAAATGTTGAGGACAGCATCCTCATCCGTTTTGATGGACTGCATCATAGGTAGCCAGGTTTAAATGGACAACTGAGTCCGTTTACACCCGGCCACCCTAAGAGCAGAGCGGGGTCTCTCCAAGTCCGCTCTGCATAAACTGAGCAGACACAGAAGTGCCATCCATCCTGCTCTGCTCCAATCAGTGGGGGTCGGTTCACAATTTAGCAGGGGGCTGATCGGAACTGAGTCTGCACAGTGTGAAATGGGCCTAAAGGTTAAATTATGAGCAACTACATTTAGTGATCTCTAATGCCACGTACACACAATCGGGATTTTGGTCAGAAAAAGATATGATGGCTTTTTCGACGGAATTCCGCTTAAGCTTGCCTTGCATACACACGGTCACGCAAAAGTTCGCTGAACTTTCGACCGTCAAGAACGCGGTGACGTACAACATTATGACGAGCCGAGAAAATTAAGTTCAATGCTTCCGAGCATGCTTCGAATTGTTTCTGAGCATGCGTAGGAATTTTGCGTGTCGGAATTGCTACAGACGATCGAAATTTCCAATAGGAACTTTTTCCAACCGAAAAATTGAGAACATGCTCTCAATCTTTTTGCTGGCTGGAATTCGGCCAGCAAAAGTCCGATGGAGCACACACACGGTCGCATTTTCTGACCAAAAGCTCTCATCGGTCTTTTGCTGGTCGAATTTCCGATTGTGTGTACGCGGCATAAATCTTTTCCTAAGATTCTTTACTAAAAAAAATGGCACCATGCTTCCTAGCTTCCTACCATTTGTACATTTCTTAAAAAAGAGCAAAAGCCTTTTTGTGATATGTATAGCACTCTTATTAATTCTAATTTGTGAAGTAGCCAAATTTAGGCACCTTTATGTCCGAATTATCCTGTTTGGCTACCATATTGTGAGTAGATATATTAAAGTATTACTAAACCCAGGACCCTGCATTCACTATATCTGGTCTCCCACAGTACACAAAACCTGGAAATGCAATTATTTTAGTAAATATAAACTTCTAAAGACCCTTTCTCTTCGGCAGTATATAGCAGTCTAATGACTTTTATCAGTTCCTGGTAAAGCTTGTAGGTGGAGTTTTCATACTGCACTGACCTGTCCTATCAGGATCCAGGACCCCTGGCCCTCTGTCTGGACAGTGATGATTGGTCCTGTGCTGATCACTTGCACCCTCTCAAGAACAGTAAAAACTCTCTAGCAATACACACCAAACTGAGCATGTGCAGCCTGACTCCACTGACTCTGTCTTATCCGGACCTGTTCTGGAGTCAGTGGAAGAAGGGGAGGATCTGCACATACAGGATCAAACAGCCTTTTTACACAATGCAGAGGAATAACCCCTTGGGTTCCACAGTGAGTATAAAAAGCATGCTTTACTGCATATACAGACTGATTTTACTGTTGTGGGTTTAGTAAGACTTTAAGTAAATCTTTTGCCATTTTTGTGTGCTAAATTGAGCCTTAGAATATGTGTACATCTGACCCTGTGTTTGGAGGAGAATTATCAGCTCCTTATGTTATCGAATCTTGCTTCATACCCACCACCTTTTACTCCCATAAATCCAGTGTGCATAGAGGCAACCGATCAGATCTACCCTGCTGCTTAAGTGTCAACTATGAGGAAAGAGAAAAAAGAAGAGGCCTCAGACTTAACCTTATCTTCACCTGATATCAATATGTGTCTTTCTCAACCCTCACAAAAATGCCACCTTGAACCTCACATATATTTTTTAATTTTTTTTTTGCAATTAAAGCCAATTATATATTTCAAGGTGTTCATTAGGTTCTCTTTCTTTAATTCCAAAATGTATGTCTAAAATACAGCAAACTAGTTTTAAAAGTTTATAAACAAACTTCTAAAAGTTGACTTGACCAAGTTTGCTGTATTTTACACATAACTCCATCTCACAAAAAGCCAAAACAATATACAGAGATTATTTCAGACAAAGAAAATTACTTTAGCCTTTGTTTACATCTATGCATGCGCAGGTGCACATGGGTGTTTTACATGTGTTCTCACACATCGCACATTAAAGAGGAGCTCTGGTCAGTAAAGAAAAGAACCCCCAAACATTATATATTGTTTTTAAGTAGAGGCCCTACAGTATAAAATGGTGGGTATTCCAATTTTTTTATGTCACGCGGCATTTGCACAGCGGTTCTTCAAACTCAATTCTATTGGAAAAAATACACTTTAATTAATTTTAAGGCAAAAAACACAATATTATACATAATTGATTGGTAAAATATAAAGGATGATGTTACGCCGAGTAAATAGATACCGAACATGTCACCCTTTAACCACTTGAGCCCCGGACCATTATGCTGCCTAAGGACCAGAGGTCTTTTTCCAATTTGGCACTGCGTCGCTTTAACTGCTAATTGCGCGGTCATGCAATGCTGTACCCAAACGAAATTTGCGTCCTTTTCTTCCCACAAATAGAGCTTTCTTTTGATGGTATTTGATCACCTCTGCGGTTTTTATTTTTTGCGCTATAAACGGAAAAAGACCGAAAATTTTGAAAAAAAATGATATTTTCTACTTTTTGTTATAAAAAAAATCCAATAAACTAAATTTTAGTCATACATTTAGGCCAAAATGTATTCGGCCACATGTCTTTGGTAAAAAAAATGTCAATAAGCGTATATTTATTGGTTTGCGCAAAAGTTATAGCGTCTACAAACTAGGGTACATTTTCTGGAATTTACACAGCTTTTAGTTTATGACTGCCTATGTCATTTCTTGAGGTGCTAAAATGGCAGGGCAGTACAAAACCCCCCCAAATGACCCCATTTTGGAAAGTAGACACCCCAAGGAAATTGCTGAGAGGCATGTTGAACCCATTGAATATTTATTTTTTTTGTCCCAAGTGATTGAAAAATGACAAAAAAAAAAAAATATTTACAAAAAGTCGTCACTAAATGATATATTGCTCACACAGGCCATGGGCCTATGTGGAATTGCACCCCAAAATACATTTAGCTGCTTCTCCTGAGTATGGGGATACCACATGTGTGGGACTTTTTGGGAGCCTAGCCGCGTACGGGGCCCCGAAAACCAATCACCGCCTTCAGGATTTCTAAGGGTGTAAATTTTTGCTTTCACTCTTCACTGCCTATCACAGTTTCGGAGGCCATGGAATGCCCAGGTGGCACAAAACCCCCCAAAATGACCCCATTTTGGAAAGTAGACACCCCAAGCTATTTGCTGAGAGGCATATTGAGTCCATGGAATATTTTATATTTTGACACAAGTTGCGGGAAAGTGACACTTTTTTTTTTTTTTTTTTTTTTTTTTCATAAAGTTGTCACTAAATGATATATTGCTCACACAGGCCATGGGCATATGTGGAATTGCACCCCAAAATACATTTAGCTGCTTCTCCTGAGTATGGGGATACCACATGTGTGGGACTTTTTGGGAGCCTAGCCGCGTACGGGGCCCCGAAAACCAATCACTGCCTTCAGGATTTCTAAGGGTGAAAATTTTTGATTTCACTCTTTACTGCCTATCACAGTTTCGGAGGCCATGGAATGCCCAGGTGGCACAAAACCCCCCCAAATGACCCCATTTTGGAAAGTAGACACCCCAAGCTATTTGCTGAAAGGCATGGTGAGTATTTTGCAGCTCTCATTTGTTTTTGAAAATGAAGAAAGACAAGAAAAAACATTTTTTTTTTTTCTTTTTTCAATTTTCAAAACTTTGTGACAAAAAGTGAGGTCTGCAAAATACTCACTATACCTCTCAGCAAATAGCTTGGGGTGTCTACTTTCCAAAATGGGGTCATTTGGGGGGGTTTTGTGCCACCTGGGCATTCCATGGCCTCCGAAACTGTGATAGGCAGTGAAGAGTGAAATCAAAAATTCACGCCCTTAGAAAGCCTGAAGGCGGTGCTTGGTTTTCGGGGTCCTGTACGCGGCTAGGCTCCCAAAAAGTCTCACACATGTGGTATCCCCGTACTCAGGAGAAGCAGCAGAATGTATTTTGGGGTGTAATTTCACATATTTCCATGGCATGTTTGAGCAATATATCATTTAGTGACAACTTTGTGCAAAAAAAAAAAAAAAAAAAAAAAAAATTTGTCTCTTTCCCGCAACTTGTGTCGCAATATAAAATATTCCATGGACTCGACATGCCTCTCAGCAAATAGCTTGGGGTGTCTACTTTCCAAAATGGGGTCATTTGGGGGGGTTTTGAACTGTCCTGGCATTTTATGCACAACATTTAGAAGCTTATGTCACACATCACCCACTCTTCTAACCACTTGAAGACAAAGCCCTTTCTGACACTTATTGTTTACATGAAAAAGTTTTTTTTTTTTGCAAAAAAATTACTTTGAACCCCCAAACATTATATATTTTTTTAAAGCAAATGCCCTACAGATTAAAATGGTGGGTGTTTCATTTTTTTTTTTCACACAGTAATTGCGCAGCGATTTTTCAAACGCATTTTTTGGGGAAAAAACACACTTTTTTTAATTTTAATGCACTAAAACACGCTATATTGCCCAAATGTTTGATGAAATAAAAAAGATGATCTTAGGCCGAGTACATGGATACCAAACATGACATGCTTTAAAATTGCGCACAAACGTGCAGTGGCAACAAAATAAATACATGTTTAAAAGCCTTCAAAGGCCTTTACAGGTTACCACTTTAGATTTACAGAGGAGGTCTACTGGAAAAATTACTGCCCTCGATCTGGCCTTCGCGGTGATACCTCACATGCATGGTGCAATTGCTGTTTATGTTTGACGACAGACCGCCGCTTGCGTTCGCCTTAGCGCGAGAGCAGGGGGCGACAGGGGTGTTTTTTTTTTTTGTTTTTTTTTTCTTTATTATTTTTTTGCTTTTTTAATCTTACTTTTAAACTGTTCCTTTCATATTTTTTTTTTAATCATTTTTATTGTTATCTCGGGGAATGTAAATATCCCCTATGATAGCAATAGGTAGTGACAGGTACTCTTTTTTGAAAAAATTGTGGTCTATTAGACCCTAGATCTCTCCTCTGCCCTCAAAGCATCTGACCACACCAAGATCGGTGTGATAAAATGCTTCCCCAATTTCCCAATGGCGCTATTTACATCCGGCGAAATCTAAGTCATGAAATACTCGTAGCTTCCGGTTTCTTAGGCCATAGAGATGTTTGGAGCCACTCTGGTCTCTGATCAGCTCTATGGTCAGCTGGCTGAATCACCGGCTGCATTCTCAGGTTCCCTGTTGAGACAGGAGAGCCAGAGAAAAACACGGAAGACGGTGGGGGGGGGGGGCATTCCCTCCCACGGCTTGTAAAAGCAGTCTAGAGGCTAATTAGCCGCTAGGATTGCTTTTACATGAAAGCCGACCGCTGGCTGAAAAGAATGATACCAAGATGATACCTAAACCTGCAGGCATCATTCTGGTATAACCACTCAAAGTCGTGAATGGCGTACCTGAAGACAAAAAAATGGTTAACAATGGTTAACAATAAAGCACAGTAAAGTGTAAATAATTACACACCTGAAAAACAAACATGATAAAACATAATAACAATAACAATAACAATAAAACATTGCAGAATAGAATACAGTAAAAAAGAGCAGAACAATAGAGAGAGAGAATAGAGAGAGAGAGAACAATAAAACAACAACTATTTTTTTTTATTTCATATTTTTTTTTTTTTTTTACACTTTTTTTGTAACTAACTTTTATAACTGTAACCGGTTCCAGGTTCGGGTCTCTCAAAATGCGATGGCATCTTGGGAGACCCTGTGAAAGTGTGCCTAGTCTGTGCAATGCTGTACCCTACGCTAATACTCAACTAGTGAATGGTAGCGTTCAAAACATTCACCAATGCAAAGACCAGGATTGTCAGGACAGGAGGGACAATAATAGCGGGTGTCACGCCTATATCCGCGCTTGCTGCAGACACGACATCTTTTTTGGGGGTTCGTTGGGTAGGGGTACTCGGGAGGACATAAAAATGCCTCTCATGCAGCCGACTGCATTTGGTTGGGGATGTGAATGGGGGAAGTACGGGCGCTGCAGAAGCGGTGGGTTCCCAATTAGGATTGGCGAATGCAGCAGGAAGGGCACTATGGGCACGATGGGCCTGTGTTTGTCTTTTTGGTGGCAGCGGGACACTACTTGTGCTTGCCACCTCACCAGCTTCAACTGCACTTATGGGACTCGCCACGTCACCAAGTGTTACTGCAGTGCTGGTTTGACTACGACCGGGGTGTACTAGGCCGCTGGCGCTTGCCAGTTCACCAAAACGCTACCAAAAAACGTTAGCGATCGCAGGGATCAGGCCTGACTCTGCGAACGCTGCAGTTATGCGTTTAGTGTTTTGTAAGTGACAGTGATCGATCGATACTGCACTTGGGTGGGCTGGGCCGGGCCGGGCGGAGGGGCAAAACGCAGGTGCTAGCAGGTATCTGGGCTGATCCCGCTAACACTGCGTTTTTGGGAACCCTAAACTGCTGGTGACGCTAGTATAGATCTGATCGGATCAGATATTGATGCGATCAGATACTATACCACTAAGGGAGGTGTACGGTGCGTGCGTGGGTGTTAGCGGTACTGGCGCTAATCTGACGCTGCCTGGGGCTGGTGCTTGCCAGTTCACCAAAACGCTACAAAAAAAACTGTTAGCGATCGCAGGGATCAGGCCTGACTCTGCGAACGCTGCAGTTATGCGTTTAGTGTTTTGTAAGTGTCAGTGATCGATCGATACTGCACTTGGGTGGGCTGGGCTGGGCCGGGCGGAGGGGCAAAACGCAGGTGCTAGCAGGTATCTGGGCTGATTCCGCTAACACTGCGTTTTTGGGAACCCTAAACTGCTGGGGACGCTAGTATAGATCTGATCGGATCAGATATTGATCCGTTCAGATACTATACCACTAAGGGAGGCGTATGCTGCGTGCGTGGGTGTTAGCGGTACTGGCGCTAATCTGACGCCTGGGGCTGGTGCTTGCTAGTTCACCAAAATGCTACCAAAAAAACTGTTAGCGATCGCAGGGATCAGGCCTGACTCTGCGAACGCTGCAGTTATGCGTTTAGTGTTTTGTAAGTGACAGTGATCGATCGATACTGCACTTGGGTGGGCTGGGCGGAGGCACAAAACGCAGGTGCTAGCAGGTATCTGGGCTGATCCCGCTAACACTGCGTTTTTGGGAACCCTAAACTGCTGGGGACGCTAGTATAGATCTGATCGGATCAGATATTGATCCGTACAGATACTATACCACTAAGGGAGGCGTATGCTGCGTGCGTGGGTGTTAGCGGTACTGGCGCTAATCTGACGCTGCCTGGGGCGACGCATATCACCGCCGGGCGATCAGGGGGCTAAACCTTTATTTGGTAATAAACGGCGGGTGCCCTGACACTATAAAAAATAAACAAACTAACCAGCGTCAACCGTAACAGTTATACGGTGATCAGTGGTGAAAGGGTTAACTAGGGGGCAATCAAGGGGTTAAAACATTTATTAGGTAGTATATGGGGGTCCCTGACGCTATAAAACGCTGACGGCGAACCTAAATATTTACCTCACTAACTAGCGTCACCAGCGACACTAATACAGCGATCAGAAAAATGATCGCTTAGTGACACTGGTGACAGGGGGTGATCAAGGGGTTAAAACTTTATTAGGGGGGGTTAGGGGGGTACCCTAGACCTAAAGGGGGGTAGTACTCACTGTCCCAACACTGTAACTGTCACAAACTGACACTATGCAGTAATCAGAAAAAAAAAAAAAAAAAAACTGCTGGTGTCAGTTTGTGACAGGAGGGGGGGGTGATTGGGGGGGGATCGGGGGGCGATCGGGGGGGGGGATCGGGGTGTTTTGTGTGCCTGGCATGTTCTACTGTGTGTGTGTGTGTTGGTGCACTCACATAGATGTCTTCTCTCCTCGGGCCGGAACGGAAAATACCGACCCGTGGGGAGATTACATCACTTCCTTTGCTGCTGTTTAGCATACAGCAGCAAAGGAGTGTTTTCATTGGCCGGCGGCGATCGCGAGGGGGGGGCCACGAACGGATGGTCTCCCCCTCATCACCGATCGCCGCTGGACAAAAGACGACCGCCTCGGGCACCGGGGGGGGGGTCCGATCGGACCCCCCACCCGCGGAAGGCAAATCACGTACCCTGTACGTGATTTTGCCTGTCCGTGCCACTTTGCCGACGTACATCGGCGTGAGGCGGTCGTCAAGTGGTTAAAATTGTGCACACCCGTGGAATGATTTACCCAATCAATTCAATATACAGCTGTCACAAGACCCAGATCTTTCTCAGCCTGTCTGTATGGAAACATATGCAGGTGGAGCTTCTAGTCATCTGCTGCTGGTCACATGTTCAAAAAAAACAGCCTCTGAGAGTAAAAATAAATAATTAATATAAATAAACTTTTTTTAAATTGTCATACAAATCTTTATTATTTTTGGCAATAACACGGTGTGTTACGCCTGTCACACCCAACCAACCTGTGTCTTAGATTAACAGGGAGGTGAAGGTGGTTAGTGGGCATGGAGGAGGAGGGAGTGGGTGGGCTGTCATTTACCACTGTCTATACACCCACATGTGTGACTCTATGGTGAGAGGGAAAAAATGCTCAGAGTAGAAAATACACTGAAAACTGAGCATGTGCAGAGTTGCCAACATTGCACTGCAAAAATCTTCAACTGCAGTGGGGACATAGACAGGAGGGGGAAATAGAGAACAGCAGGATCAACCAGGTTTTTTGCAGAATACAGAAAACGAGTATGAACAGAATGTAGTACACCATTTAATGATAGTGTTTAATGATGTGGGTTTAATAACATTTTAACTTATATTAGCAATAAAAATAATTTTTATAATATGATAGTCTATTATCTCTATTTGTATACTTAGTACTGGAAGAGTTGCATATACATATATATATATATGGGTTTCTACTTTATCCACCCAAACAAGGCTGGTAAAATAGCATTATTTTCACATGGAAGTATTAAAGTGTTACTAAAGGCATTTTCTTTTGTCCAGAGTGCAGAGGGATTAGAACACCTGCCAGTTTTTATGGCTGTCCGTGCCCCCGTTAGGGAGTTTCACCCTCTACATTTGTCCAGTTTACCGTTATCAAAATAGAAAGCAAAAGAAAATCCCAATTGAGGGAAAATCAATCTTCAAATGGGGACACTAGATCTGGTTACACACTGGGATTCCCACACTTTGGAGGGATTTCTTCTCACTTCCTGTTTTGGTTATGGGACAGGAAGTGATGGAAATTCTACCCAACTGGACGAGTTGGCAAAAAATAAATAAATAAATAAACTGACAGGGGTCTTAACCCTCCTTTACTGTATCCAAAATGAACAAAAAAAACCTTTTGCCTTTAGTGACACTTTAAATATAAACGTTGTATTGCCCAAGTATCTATAAGTGTGGTTCTTAAAAAGTGGTAATATGAAAATATTATAGGGAAGAAAGGTGTTATCCAAGGGAACACCTTTGTATATGTAGCACCCACCTAGGTAGGAGAGTGTATCGTTTTTGGGTTTCCCTGCTTAACAGGGGGACTGTCAGGCAAATTTAGGTGCTCTCTGCCTAACAGGGAGCAGTGATCCATTGATAGGGTCTGCTCAGTGTGATCAGATGCTGCTCATGTTGTTTCACACTGGTCCAATAGGAAGGGGCATATTGGACAGTGGGAGGAAACCTGACAAATGGGAGCATGGGTGTAGTTTCAGCCCTGGCCATTGGTAGAGGAAGGTGCCTCAAGGCATGCTGGGTGGCTGTATTTATACCAAGAGAGCAAACAAGCAGTCTTCGGCTGGAGAGCGGGGTCCCGGAAGAAGGGGGCTCGCTGCCCCTCCTCTGTACAGGCTGCCATGTGGCCTCAGGTAGTCAACCTGAGGGCCGGAGCCGCAGAAGCTGCAACCCAGATGTCCTACAGAGCTGACGGGGAGGGAGACACACCTAGAAGTATCTGTTCCTGGCTACTGTGAGTACAGACCTAAGTCTGGGGACGTGTTCTGTGAGGGCCATCCCTGCAAGCTAGTAAAGTCAGTGGATGGGTGCCAGCTAAAGGGGATACTGGTTAGTGTCCTGAAGAATCAGAGTTCATTGAGTCTGCTGCCAGAGCAAGCGAAGGACTTATTCTTCCATACAAATGCAGTATGGTTCAGCAGAGGGTCTGCTATTCGGCTCAACCAAGTGAGAGTTGTCCTCATCTGTGCATAAAGTTAGGAGTATCCCACTAATCCCTTCTCCTATCCAAGTTCTACCAATAAATACAAAAAAAAAAAACTAATCCCCTAGACTGGTCATTGAATAATGAGTGGATGATTGTGCACCTTGTCATATGAAAATACCCAAGCATCTGGCTGCAGGATAATCAGAGGGGGGCCCAGGGAAATCTATACTCAGCGACCCCTACGGGGAGCAGTGCTACATATATTATTGCATATTTATACTGTATATGACAAGTCGCTATGCTTTCAACCGTCTGTTGATTACGTACTAATGAAAAACCTTCTACCGTCCGGGGATACGCATCCACTCCCACTTGCCTAGTGGAATACTTTTGTTCTAAAAGGAGTCGAAACGAAAACCCCAGTAAGGCAGTTTTCTTGTAATTTAATTCAATGCCATAAGGAGTAATGCTTTGTGTGTAGCTGGTCTTTCTAGGGCATACATGAAGGATTGTTTTCTGCCCCCTTTGTTCATACAGTATCTCACAAAAGTGAGTACACCCCTCACATTTTTGTAAATATTTTATTCTATCTTTTCATGTGACAACACTGAAGAAATTACACTTTGCTACAATGTAAAGTAGTGAGTGTACAGCCTGTATATCAGTGTAAATTTGCTGTCCCCTCAAAATAACAAAACACACAGCCATTAATGTCTAAACTGCTAGCAACAAAAGTGAGTACACCCCTAAGTGAAAATGTCCAAATTGGGCCCAATTAGTCATTTTCCCTCCCCGATGTCATGTGACCCGTTAGTGTTAAAAGGTCTCAGGTGTGAATGGGGAGCAGGTGTGTTAAATTTGGTGTTATCGCTCTCACTCTCTTATACTCACTGGAAGTTCAACATGGCACCTCATCGCAAAGAACTCTCTGAGGATCTGAAAAAAGAATTGTTGCTCTACATAAAGATAGCCTAGACTATAAGAAGATTGCAAAGATCCTGAAACTGAGCTGCAGCACGGTGGCCAAGACCATACAGCGGTTTAACAGGACAGGTTCCACTCAGAACAGGTCTCGCCATAGTCGACCAAAGAAGTTGATTGGACATGCTCAGCATCATATCCAGAGGTTGTCTTTGGAAAATAGATGTATGAGTGCTGACAGCATTGCTGCAGAGGTTGAAGGGGTGGGGGGTCAGCCTGTCAGTGCTCAGACCATACGCCACACACTGCATCAAATTGGTCTGCATGACTGTCGTCCCAGAAGGAAGCCTCTTCTAAAGGTGATGCACAAGAAAGCCTGCAAACAGTTTGCTGAAGACAAGCAGACTAAGGACATGGATTACTGGAACCATGTCCTGTGGTCTGATGAGACCAAGATAAACTTATTTGGTTCAGATGGTGTGAAGCGTGTGTGGGGGCAACCAGGTGAGGAGTACAAAGACAAGTGTGTCTTGCTGACAGTCAAGCATAGTGGTGGGAGTGTCATGGTCTGGGGCTGCATGAGTGCTGCCGGCACTGGGGAGCTACAGTTCACAGAGGGAGCCATGAATGCCAACATGTACTGTGACATACTGAAGCAGAGCATGATCGTCTTCCTTCGGAGACTGGGCCGCAGGGCAATATTCCAACATGATAACGACCCCAAACACACCTCCAAAATGACCACTGCCTTGCTAAAGAAGCTGAGGGTAAACGTGATGGACTGGACAAGCATGTCTCCAGACCTAAACCCTATTGAGCATCTGTGGGGCATCATCCTCAAACGGTAGGTGGAGGAGCGCAAGGTCTCTAACATCCACCAGCTCCAAGATGTCGTCATGGAGGAGTAGAAGAGGACTCCAGTGGCAATCTGTGAAGCTCTGGTGAACTCCATGCCCAAGAGGGTTAAGGCAGTGCTTTAAAATAATGGTGGCCACACAAAATATTGACAATTTGGACATTTTCACTTAGGGGTGTACTCACTTTTGTTGCCAGTGGTTTAGACATTAATGGCTGTGTGTTGAGTTATTTTGAGGGGACAGCAAATGTACACTGTTATACAAGCTGTACACTCACTACTTTACATTGTAGCAAAGTGTCATTTCTTCAGTGTTGTCACATGAAAAGATATACAGGGGGTCCCCGACTTACGAACATCCGAGTTGCGAACAACCCCTACTTACGAACGGGGCCCAAATGACGTCACTGCTGGCCGAATCTTCCTCTCCTTAGCCTTTCCTCCGTTCCTGGCTTGGCTGCGGGTCCCCTTTGTCCTCCTGCCTGCCCATCCACAGGCCTGGTATGGTCCGGTGGCCTGCCAGGCCGCTAAAACTGCCCGTTGTGGCCGAGGCCTTGTGCGGCCTACGAAGCCTCCAGGATCCCCGGTCTTTCCTACGCCGCTGCCCCGCGAGGGTGCACCGCGGCCGGCCGCCCGGCCGGCCGGCCTGCCTGGCCTCTGATGGCTGCTTTCACCATCAATCTCCTTGCTGTGCCATACAGTGAAAATAGTGAGAGGGGAGAGCTGTGCTCAGCTGCCCTCCTGGACTCCTGTTTTGGAGGTGACAGGGTCAATAAAGAGAACCTGTCACCTCCAATTGCTATCACACAGGGAATTGTTTCCTCCTGTGTGATAGCAATAAAGTTAAGTGAAAAAAAAATTGATAAAAAAAAATAAAAATAAGAAATACAGTAATAATTAAATTAATAAAATAAAAAAAATAATTAAAAAAAGTAAAGAATAAGAAAAATAATATTAAAAATAAGAAAATTATACAAAAATTAAAAAAAAGTAAACGACAAGCTACAAATAAATACAAATAAAAAAAAGTGATTAAAAAGTAAAAAAATAAAAGAAACAAAACATATTTGAACTAACCATGCCGCCCCTGCCATCCGGTTGCCTTTCTCTGTTGATTTGGGTTTACATCCTGTCTCTGAGACTAGATTTGCACTTAAAAAAGGTACTGTTCCGACTTACAAACAAATTCGACTTAAGAACAAACCTACAGTCCCTATCCTGTTCGTAACCCGGGGACCCCCTGTAATCAAATATTTACAAAAATGTGAGGGGTGTACTCACTTTTGTGAGATACTGTATCTACTGTTCAGAGTAGAAGAGCTGTGTTGACCTTACTTTGATCAGCTTATGGAGAAAAACAGGGAATTTCCAGTGCCAGTTTTTTTTGGGGGGGGGGGGGCGGGGGGGTCACACAATAGGGATAAAATTTTTCCGCGGAAGGGAGTTTAACAAGACTCGTGGCCACATTAAAATTAGAATAAAAGAGGTTTAACCTCAAACTACGTAGAGGGTTCTTTACTGTAAGAGCGGCAAGGATGTGGAATTTCCTTCCACAGGCGGTGGTCTCAGTGGGGAGCATCGATAGTTTAAAAAAACTATTAGATAAGCACCTGAACGACCGCAACATACAGGGATATACAATGTAATACTGACATATAATCACACACAAGTTGGAGTTGATGTACTTGTGTCTTTTTTCAACCTCACCTACTATGTAACTACTGTATGTAACTGAACTCCACTCAGGTAAAAAAGATACAAATGAATACAGATTTAAATGCAACCAGTGTAAGTACCCATATTAGAACATGACGTCAGATTCTTGCAGTGCCATGTACAGCAGAGCTCTGAGAAGGAGAGGGAGAAGCAGCACAAGGAGGCAACTGTGTGTGCTTGCTGCAGTGCTCATGGGCCACCAATGAACATGCTGATAGGAGGAGAGAGAACAGTGAGGGAGAGAAATGAGCTCATCAGTCTGCTGCTTCTCCTTTCACTGTCCACTCACAGTCTGAGGGAGGGACATGAACTGAAAGTGTTACCTACCTACTGCAAAGAAATTTCATCTGTCCATTTAACAGTCTTACAGCCTAATTCAAGAGAAAGTAAACCCTGGTGGGTTTTACTTCCTATTTTGCTCCCCGCAAGGCCTGCAAATTAAAAGCATAATGGGCTAGTATGCATCACATACTAGCCCATTATATGACACTTACCTGCAAACGAAGCCCGCGCTGTCCCCTGCGCAGGCCTCATCCATCTTCGCCCCTCTTCCTTCCGGGGCCGCGGACTCCGGCTCTGTAACTGGCCGGAATCGCGTGACGTCAGTCCCGTGCAGTCACGGCACACGCTGGGGAAAGAAATGGCATGGTGGTCCGTTTCTTCACAGCACATGCACCGATGGCGACATTGGCGCACTACACGTGAAATATCTCCTAAACGCCGCACGTTTAGGAGATATTTCCACTGCCTATAGGTAAGCCTTATTCTAGGCTTACCTATAGGTAAATGTCACACAAAAGGGTTTACAACCACTTTCAGTCTAGTTTACATTGGAAGGAAAAACACATCTCGTTATTTGCATTTCATGCAACACATTAGAGAGGATGTTGGAGATTACACAGAGGTATTAGTAAGATGTCTATCTAAAAAATATGCCACGGGGACTTATACAAAGAAATTGAATAATTTTGTTCCCAAATATTTATTGTGGGGTTAGTAATAAAGCTCATTGTACATAGATCTGGATTAAATGGCAAATAAAAAGTATAGGAAATGTACTATTTTCCTTGACAAGTGATGAGTGGAACAATCAGATAATTTGCTCTTACCTGGTTTGTGACACAAATACCTCAAGACTAGTGCCCATTTTAGAAGAGTTTAAAAGAGAATTTATATATTATGTTTAGTGGGTTTATGGGGTTGACTTATTAAAACCTTTTGTTACCTTTTTTCAAAATTGCATAAAATTGTCTTGCAAGCAAATACTACAATAATAGCTCAAACATAGGGGTTGATTTACTAAAACTGGTGAGTGCAAAATCTGGTGTAGTTCTGCAAAGAAACCAATCAGCTTCCATTTTTTTTTTTGTCAAAGATTAACTGAACAAGCTGAACTTAGAAGCTGATTGGCTACCATGCGTAGCCCCACCAGATTTTGCACTCTCCAGTTTTAGTAAATCAACCCCTATGTTTGAGCTATTATTGTAGTATTTGCTTGCAAGACAATTTTATGCAATTTTGAAAAAAAGGTAACCAAAGGTATTTTATTTTATTTAAATGGCAATAATGTACGATGCACAGTGTTTATGCAAACTAAATGTCATTTAGCCAACATTCACATTGGGCCATTCTGACATGCGATTTGACATGTCAAATCTCTGGCTGTTGCTGGCAGAGGCACCATCCGAATCGGTGAGTTGCCAACTTTGCGGCAGCGCACTAATTCCCAAAAGTAGTTCCTGCGCTACTTTTGGCGACTTCAAGGGGCAATTTCAATAGTTATCTGTGCATGAACCCACACAGCTGTCGCTGAAATCGCTCCCGAAGTCAGACTAAAATGCAGTTTTGAAATTGTGCGAGTTCAGCTGATCTTGCATGATTTCAAACCCGCCTTGTGAAGCCGTGTGAACCTAGGCTAAGCTAGGGTTTACATCTAACTTAAAGGGATACTAAAGGTTCGTTTTTGTTTTTTTAAAAACAAACATGTCATACTTACTTCCAATGTGCAGTTAGTTTTGCACAGAGTGGCCCTGATCGTCCTCTTCTGGGGTCCCACGGCAGCTCTCGCGGCTCCTCCCCGCAATAGATAACCCCCGAGGGGTTACCTTGCGGGCTCGCTCCCGTGTGATACACTCGGCGGCCATAGCCGCCAAGTGTATGACTCGGCCCTGCTGTGTCATTGTGACATCAAAGAAATTCTGGACAGCCGCACTCCAAAGATATTTGCCTTTATTCAATAAGGTATCATCCAAAATACAGATCACAGCAAAGTGGAACAAAGCTTACGCTTTTCGCACTACAAGGACTGCTTAGGACTAAGCAGTCCTTGTAGTGCGAAATGCGTAAGTTTTTTTCCACTTTGCTGTGATCTGTATTTTGGATGATACCTTATTGAATAAAGGCAAATGTCTTTGGATTGCGGCTGTCCAGAATTTCTTTGATGTCTAACTGCCATAGCATTGCCAGCACCTGGACTTCTAGACTGAAGGAGATGCCTTTAACCTTGATCTGACCCACCTGGAGCGGTGATACTCTCTCTCTACTTGGATTCCTGGACTTTGCACCCGCTGCGTCATTGATTTGATTGACAGCAGCGGAAGCCAATGGCTGCGCTGCTATGAATCATCCAATGAAGAGCCGACTAGAGCTCGGGAAAAGCAACGCGGGATCGCGCCCAAGGAGATTCGGGTCTCAGGTAAGTAAAACGGGGGCTCGGGGGGGGCAGTGACTGCAAGGTGTTTTTTCACCTTAATGCATAGGATGCATTAAGGTGAAAAAACACAAAGCTTTACAACCCCTTTAAGGGGTTGATTTATAAATCATTTGTTGCATAAAGCAGGCCTTGAGAGGTAAGGAAGTCCCATGAATGTCAAAAACATTTGTGTAAACTGAACTAAATTTCACTGTGTTTTTGAATAGATTAGCGCCTGTATCATCAGCTCCATTTAGTGGCCAAAATGCAGTATTTCAGAAAATAAAAGACAGAAGAGCAGCGCCAATCTGAGTGTAGTAATTTTAACAGCACATTTTATTCACAAATAGTTGCACTCACTAGATAGCAGTTGTTTGTGGGCACATCATTAGGTAGCGCGGTCCTGTCGAGCTCGGCGGCGGCGGTGGCTTTCCGGTGTCCCAAGCTTGATGTGGAGGGCGCAGATGAGAATCGTAAACCGGACGTCATTGTGTCAGGTGGTTGCTGGTGGGAGGTTTCAAGGTTTTACTATATCCCAGCTTTTGCCTGGGAAGGCCCTGGAGCGACAAATATTGTTGTCTTACTAGTATTTCAGAAAACTATACCGCATTTTGGCCATTAGATGAAGCTGATAAGGAAAACATACGGTGAATTTCAGTTCAGCTTGCCCAAATGTGTATGTTATTTGTGTGATCATAATTCTCCACAGGGAGATACTGTTGGAGATTCCCAAAGTATAGAGGAGGCCACATGGGCAGGAAAGGAGAATTTGAGGTAATAGATTATTGGAGTTCACTCCCGCCTCCTTTAGTCCTGCTGTGCTTTTAAGCCAGCTTCTTCCCATTCAGGCAGTCTTGACAAAGGGGGTGGTGCCCCTGAAATGTGTTGCTGCCCACCCACTCCTGTGATGTTGTCTATTGCCTTGTCAGAGAGTTGCACATAGCACAGCCAATGACGCAACCGGCAGACATTCCTCTCAGCGGATCTGGCGCCATTACACAGAGGTACATTGATTGGAGTTGTTCACATT
Organism: Aquarana catesbeiana; assembly: GCF_042186555.1. Classification (NCBI taxonomy): domain Eukaryota; kingdom Metazoa; phylum Chordata; class Amphibia; order Anura; family Ranidae; genus Aquarana; species Aquarana catesbeiana. The sequence continues at coordinate 44,384,623 of NC_133334.1, read as the reverse complement.
TGGTTTTTGATGTGACACATACCATCTCCCTTCAGCACTTGAAGCCATACACAGGCTTCTTTAGATGTAAGTGTGCTATATTTTCTATGAACCTTATGGACCCCCTCCTATATCTAGGGCCGTTTTTAAGGCAGGGCAAAAGGGGCAGCTGCCCTGGGCCCTGTCATTGCTGTGAGGCCCAAAGCAGCTGCCTCATACTTGCCAACTATCCCAGTTTAAATTCCCTCGTCCCTTGAGATTTTAGTCCCGTGCTGTGTCCCAATATCTCAGTGTGAAGTGCTGCTACTAATGCTGTCCAGCTCTGCCCTATTGTTGTGTACAGATGGCTCACCCACAGACCCTTTGTTTACATGTAAATTACCAACATTTATATGTAAATAGCGGTGGCATTCATATGTAAATAGCGGCGGCCATCAGCATTGATATGTATATCATGCCCCCCCTGAGGTCATATCCACAGTAATCTTTAGCAACCAATCAACAAGCAGAAATCATGTGCTGTAACCTCTAGCAACTAATCAGTGAGCCGTAATGTGTGCTGTAACCTCTAGCAACCAGCAGTCAGCTGCTATTTATTGTATGTCTCAGAGCAGGTGGAGAGTGAAACTGCATGGGGGGGCCCCAAGAAAAGTTTTGCCCAGGGTCCAATCAATATTAAAGATGGCCCTGCTTATATCAGTTTCATTGCATCTGAGCATATAATACGAGCACTGGGTAATATTGTGCACATTGACCTGTACATATATCAGTGTTCGGTTGACCTCTTTCTGACCTGCATTTGACCTGCTTCAAGCTGGTTTTTCGTTCCCATAAATTTGTATGAGTATTCAAAACCCATTTGGAGTGTACAAAGTTCCATCACAGGCCCTAAGACAGTAAGCTGTTGTATTGGATGTTGACAATATGCTTTCTGGAACTTCCTCATTCCCCAGAATATTGGACCCCCTGACAGTACAGAACTATTTTGAGCATTGTATCACTCATATTTACAAAGAAATGTTCTAGTTCCACTTCCATTACATAAGGTAACACGGTTCTTATGTATACTGGTATTTTAAATTTATTAAAGTCACTTGGTACGAAAAGACTAATGCTGCGTACACACGAGCGGACTTTACAGCAGACTTTGCCCGGCGGACGGGATTTCGACGGACATGTCGATCGTGTGTGGGCTCCAGCGGACTTTGTTTTCTCAAAAGTTGGACGGACTTAGATTTGAAACATGTTTTAAATCTATCCGTCGAACTCGAGTCCGGTCGAAAAGTCCGCTCGTCTGTATGCTAGTCCGACAGACAAAAAGCCACGCTAGGGCAGCTATTGGCTACTGGCTATGAACTTCCTTGTTTTAGTCCAGTCGTACGTCATCACGTACGAATTCGACGGACTTTGGTGGATTGTGTGTAGGCAAGTCCGTTCATTCGGAAAGTCCGTCATAAAGTCCGGCGTAAAGTCCGCCGGGCAAAGTCTGCCGTAAAGTCCGCTCGTGTGTACGCGGCATAATAGATTTTGGCCTAAGGAAAGGGGGAGGATTGGTAGAGGAGATTAGAATTGAGGTGTCGTTGGATTATATTGCTTCTCGCTATTCAGCAGAATGCTGGTTCATGAGGTAACTGGGCTTCAGTCCTTGCACCTGCTGAGCCAGCTGCGTTCTGTGCCTACCAATCTGATCATGGCATCATTCCACTGGGCAACCCTTTAATAGCAATGAAGTTAAACTGCAGACAGGCAGAGAGTGGAACTTGATCCACTTATCAGAGGACAGGTGATAATTGGGGCATGTTGTAGGAGCATGTCAGTGTTCTTCCATTGCATGCACTGAGAAAAGACATCATATTTCAGTGGACAAAAAAAAAAAAAAGATTGTGACTTAAAGTGATTGTAAACGATCACCTTGTAAAACATTCAGTTTAACCACTTAAGGACCAGAAGGATTTGCCCCCTTAATGACCAGGCCATTTTTTGCGATATGGCACTGCGTAACTTTAACTGACAATTGCGCGGTCATGCGACGCTGTACCCAAACAAAATGTACGTCCTTTTAGAGCTTTCTTTTGGTGGTATTTGATCACCTGTGCGTTTTTTATTTTTTGCGCTATAAACAAACAAAAGCGATAATTTAAAAAAAAAATAAAAAATAGTTTTTACTTTTTGCTATATATAATATATATCCAAAAAATATATAAAAAAACACATTTATTCATCAGTTTAGGCCGATATATATATTCTTCTACATATTTTTGGTAAAAAATAGAAGTATATTGATTGGTTTGCGCAAAAGTTATCGTGTCTACAAACTATGGGATAGATTTAGGGACTTTTATTTTTTTGTTATTGTTTTTACTAGTAATGGCGGCGATCTGCGATTTTTAGCAGGACTGCGACATTGCGGCGGACAAATCTGACCTCAAATGACACTTTTTGTGGACCGGTGACATTATTACATTGATCAGTGCTATAAAAATGCACTGATCAATGTAAAAATGACACTGGCATGGAAGGGGTTAACACTAGGGGGCGATCAAGGGGTTACGTGTGTTCCCTAGGTGTGTTCTAACTGGCTCACTGGGATATGACAGAGATCACTGTTCCCGATCACTAGGAACAGAAGATCTCTGACATGTCCCCTGTCAGAATGGGGATCCACTTGTTTACACTGGCAGATCCCTGTCCTGCCTCTGTACTAGGCGATCGCGGGACGCTGGCGGACATCGAGTCCGCCCGACCCGCGGGCGCGAACCTGCAACTGCACCTGCGCAAGCCACTGTTCAGGTACGGCGATTCACGCAGGAGAGTCGACCTGCCGCCGTATAACGACAGCGGCTGGTCGGCAAGTGGTTAAATCAGAAATGAAAGGCAAAACATTTGTGTAAAGATATAAAAACACATTATAAATACCTTTTTTTCCCCTTTTATTTAATAAGTGATCACATTCCTTCTGTTCTCAGCTGCATAAGAGCTGGGGGAGGAGAAGCAGCAGTACACTGAGCTTCCCAGTGAAAGGCTGTGCAGGGGGGGCACGTCAGAGCAAGTCTGATCATTGGAGGAGAGCAAGCTGAGTTCCCAGCATAGCTAGAGAACTGACCACAGTTTGCTCTCCTGCTTAGTGTGGTCAATTATTAAAGTGCTAGTAAACTCTGTTATACCACTTATACCTACAGGTAAGCCTATAATAAGGCTTACCTGTAGGTACTGTGAATATCTTTTAAACTTGCACTGTTTAGGAGATATTCAGAGTGCATGCAGCCGATGCATGCACTCTGAAGATCTGGCATATAGTGCCGGACCGTCAGAGCCCATGCCGTAAACAATGGCTCCCGCACACATGCATGAGAGTGACGTCATTGCGCCCCCAGCCACTTAGTTTAGCCGGAAGCCGCAAACCCGGAAGGAAGACCGGGGGAAGATGGAAGCCCTCTCAGCGGTGACAGCATGGCGCTGGAGGGCTTCATTTTGAGGTAGGTCTCTCATAATGTGCTAGTATGCGATGCATATTAGCACATTATGACATTTCCATACAGGGGATATTTTTTTCCTTATGCTTTACCGGAAAGCAGAGGAACTGGCAGGAACACCAGGGATTTCACACAAAGGAAGCAATACAAAGAGAACAGGAAACTTTTTCATACAAGCAGGGCTGTCTTTAAGGCAGGGCAAAAGGGGCAGCTGCCCTGGGCCCTGTCATTATTGTGGGGCCCAAAGCAGCTGCCCCATACTTGCCAACTATCCCAGTTTAAATTCCCTCCTCCCTTGAGGTTTTAGTCCAGTGCTGTGTCCTGATATCTCAGTGTGAAGTTCTGTTACTAATGCTGCCCAGCTCTGCCCTATTGTTGTGTACAGATGACTCACCTGCAGACCCTGTGTTTACATGTAAATACCAGCATTGATATGCAAATAGCGGCTGCATTCATATGTAAATAGCAGCGAAACGGCAACATTCCTATGTAAATGGAGGCAGTATTCATATGTATATCATGCCCCCTGAGGTCATATTCCCCATCACCTATACGAAATGCTGCCCACTGGGGAGATAAAGGGGCATGCTGGAAATTGATCACACCCACCCCTCCCCCAGCACTGCCACTGATCCCAGGAGTCCTAGGATCCCTAGGAGTTTTCTGTCTATTAATGGGTCCCCTCACCTCCTCAGTCCATGGTGTGCAGGCAGTAAGGAGATGATGTGCTGTAACCTCTAGCAACCAATCAGTGAGCAGTTTTGATGTACAGTAATCTCTAGCAACCAATCAACAAGCATAAATCATGTGCTGTAACCTCTAGCAACTAATCAGTGAGCGGTAACGATACACTGTAACCTCTGGCAACCAATCGCAATCGCTGCCTGATCTGATTAAGTAAACGGATTTTCAGTCTAGCTGCTATTTATTGTATGTCTCAAAGCAGGTGGAGAGCGAAACTGCATGGAGGGAGGGGGGGGGCCAAGAAAATTTTTGCCCAGGGTCCAGTCAATATTAAAGACAACCCTGCATACAAGTACATGGTACAGAAGGCACATATCAGGAATATTCAATGTTGGGGTAACAAACACTTTAAAGACCAACTCTATCAAAAGCTAACACTTCAGTTTTGAATGGCTGATGGCAAGTTAAATCACAAGGTGACTTCTTACTGTATATCTGTTGAAAATCTAGATATCGCCATTCGATTTTCTAGTAGCATCTTTCTGCTTTAGCCATTACAAAGCCATTTATTATTTATTCAATTGGAGAGGTGTGACACCTCTCTGGCTGCAGCAGATATTGGGCAGATACTTGGCATTATTGTGGCAATACTGGTGTTTTCCAGCAGATACAGGAACTCAGCTTTTGATTTAAAAAAGCAGAACTTAAGTCAAAAATAAGATAAAATGAATAGTCCAGTAAAAGATTAAATAAAACCAGGCTTTGCTGCAATATTTATCTTCAGTCCAGAGATCTTTCCCCGCAGTACTTTTTTCTGCCACTGGATGCTCTTAAAGCGTTTTTTACCCTGAAAAAAAAATGGATCCTGTCCCTTTAAGCATGTTATACAGCAAAGTGCTTGTGCTGTGTAATTTGGCCCATTGTATCACATAAAAAACCTGGCTAATCCTGCCAGCTTCTACCCTCCCCCCAGTAAACTGACCACGGTCTATCATGGCTGCTGAGCCCTGACCCCGTGGTCAGTTTACGTGCCTCCGTCATCCGCTGCTCACCTGTCTGCTCTCCTCCGTCCTCCTTTTCCCCCATCCCCTATGCTCCTGCTGCTGAAATATAATAACTCTGACCTCTTTATACTATCCGCTCTGTCTCCTAATGCTGTGTGCCCGTGTGTGTGATTTATAAAACAAAATGTAGTCCATACTATTTGTAAAATGTAGTCTCTGTATTTCAGAGTGCCCTGCTAGGCGCTCACGTGACCATCCGGCTCTCTCCTCCTCCCCTCCCGACTGACGTCAGCCCGCTCTAGCTGTCAGATGGAGAGAGGCGGCCGGTCACGTGAGTGCCGAACTGCGCTTTGAAATCAGGTATAGACTGCATTTTTTTTATAAATTACACACACAGGGGCACACAGCATTAGGAGACAGAGTGAATACTATAAACAGGTCAGAGTGGCTTAACAACCACTTTACGCCTTGTACACATGATGAGAATATCGAAAATATTTTTTTGCATGCTAGTCTCATATCAAAGTTACATAGTTAGTAAGGGTTCAACCTGAGTGAGTGTCTACAATTGTCCCTATCCCTGTGTCTCATTTATATGCTCATCTATTATATCATTATTTTTATTTAAGGTACCCATATAGCACCATCAATTTACACAGAGCTCCACACATACATCACACACTCACATTGGTCCCTACCCTCAAGGAGCCTACAATCCAAGGTCTCCAACTCACATTCATATACTAGGGCCAATTTTGGACAGAAGCCAATTAACCTGCCAGCATGTCTTTGGAGTGTGGGAGGAAACCGGAGTACCCGGAGGAAACCCGCACAGGGAGAACATGCAAACTCCAGGCAGGTAATGTCGTGGTTGGGATTCGAACCAACAACCCTTTTTACTGCTAGGCGAGAGTGCTACCCACTACACCACTGTGCTTCCCCCGAATCGAAAATGAAGAGGTTGCTCAACTGAAAGGACACGCAGCACAGCGACTAGCTCCCCTCTCTAATGCAATACTCCCAATGCACACGTTCCTGCACAAACGACTGTATCGTAAATTGAGTGCTGAAGTGACTGCAATCATGCAATCATGAGAAGGAAGTGTCACCAGCACACCAGGATCTCCAAAATTGGGTCCAAAATTTTAATCACATATTATCAAAAAAATAAATAGAAGCAACGTTTCGGAGCCACGCAGGACCCTTTCATCTTCGTCACATGCCTGATGAAAGGGTCCTGCGTGGCTTTGAAACGTCGCTTCTATTTATTTTCTTGATAATATGTGATTAAAATTTTGGACCCAATTTTGGAGATCCTGGTGTGCTGGTGACACTTCCTTCTCCTAGCTCACCTCTCTGTCACTCTGCTTCCTTCTCCTATCAGCAAATGAACTGATTTGCTCCTTGTACTGCTTCTTCCTCTCACACGTCAGCCCTGATGTACAGGGACAATAAGCTGGTGATACCAGGTCACATTCAGGTGCCGATACTGCTTGCATTTTAAACCGTGGAAAACGAAATGCAAGCAGTATCGGCACCTGAATGTGACCTGGTATCACCAGCTTATTGTCCCTGTACATCAGGGCTGACGTTCAGCTTTTTATTTTAACTGAGCAGCTAAGAATAGGCTGGTGTACTTGTGGAAAGTAGCCAGGGGCTCTACCTGCTAACCACAAATATAAAAATACTAATGTCCAGTATTTCATTTCATTTTTCATATGATTTCATCTTTTTTTTTTTTATTGTATTTATTGGCGTATAACACTCACTTTTTCACCATGAAAATCAGGTGCAAATAATGTGTGCGTGTTATACACAAATACTTCAATTTTAGCTGCCTCGGAGGGGACAGGGAGGGGGGCGGGACGAGCGCCGTCAGATTACATACAGTGAGAATCTCCTGTTTACTTGGTGGCCTCTGTAATAGGAAGTACCGTCTCCTGGGCCACCATTGGACCACTGTTCTGTCTATCACAGGAGATTCTCACTGTATGTAATCTGTCGGCGCTCGCCCCGCCCCCCCCCTCCCTGTCCCCTCTAGGCTGCAGATGGGCATCGATGAGGCTGCACTGATGGCAATGGTGAGGCTGCTGCATTGAAGGCAATGGTAAGGCTGCTGCATTGATGGCAATGGTGAGGCTGCTGCATTGATGACAATGGTGAGGCTGCTGCATTGATGACAATGGTGGGGCTGCTGCATTGATAGCAGTGGTGAGGCTGCTGCATCGATGGCAATGGTGAGGCTGCTGCATTGATGACAATGATGAGGCTGCATTGATGTGGACTGATGAGGCTGCATTAATGGCAATGATGAGGCTGCATTAATGGCAATGATGAGGCTGCATTGATGTGGACTAATGAGGCTGCATTGATGGCAATGATGAGGCTGCATTGATGTGGACTGATGAGGCTGCACTGATGGCAATGATGAGGCTGCATTGATGTGGACTGATGAGGCTGCATTGATGACAATGATGAGGCTGCATTGATATGGAGTGATGAGGCTGCACTGATGGCAATGATGAGGCTGCATTGATGTGGACTGATGAGGCGGCATTGATGGCACTTGTGAGCCTGCAGATGGGCATTGATCAGGCTGCATTGATGGCAATGGGGAGGCTGCAGATGGGCACTGACCCTTATTTTGCTTCAAAGTTCCTTATTTAAAATTTAAGTTTTTTTCATGAAACTTCCCTCTTAAAATTAATGTGCGTGTTATACGCCTGTGCGTGTTATATCAAAAAAGGGGGAACAAATCAGCGCAAATATGTAAAACACAGCAGCTGAACACCAGGGTCAAAAATCAAATCCCTAAACAAAAATAGAAAACAAATGGTGCAGCGCTCTAAATAAAGAAACAATGAAAGTCCATAAACATTCAATCAATCCGATCGTTCAGGTGCGCTGTGACTTCATGCTGACATCTCAGTGACTTTCTGTGAACCCTCCACCAATGCAAAGGATGGCCTCTCACCTTGTAGCAGGGACCCTTTGGTTATAGAGGGTCAAAAATGCCTTCCCTTACGGGTCAAAAAAGGATGGTGCACAGCAGATCCAGAACAGCCAGACAGCGGGACAAAGGCAGACAAATGGTAGCATATGGCACTCTCCCAGCGTTTACATTGATATGAAACAGAAAGGGTACAACATAGTGCTCTCCATATAGTACAATTTATTGAGTAAAAAGTAAAAGTATCTCACTTACAAACAAGGCACTTATCCAGTGCCAGATAATGCAGCATTTAATCGTGTGTGGAAACAGAGAGATGCGTGATGGCCGCGGGTGACGTCACGACGCTTCCTCGTTCCGGACGCGTTGCGTCCCAATGGGAGGAAGAGGCTGTATTTCAAAATCGTCCCCCTGAACTTGTGTGCTATCGCAGATTCATAGATGATCTCATCATGATCTGGAAGGGTGATAGATTGAAGCTTGATGCCTTTATTGAATCTTTGAATAATAACCATAAAAATATATCCCTTACCTGGACCATTGATCCGGAAAAGGTTGTGTATCTTGATTTGAACATTAGTTGTGATAATGATCGTTTTAAACTCACTAACCATTTCAAACCTACCGATCGTAATTCTTACATTCCCCTGGGGAGTTGTCATCACTGTTCCTGGTTGTGCAACATCCCCAGGGGACAGTTTATCAGATTACGTCGAAACTGTACTTATGAAGATGACTTTGTCACTCAATCTTAGGTTCTTACTTCTAGGTTTGAACAAAAAGGTTACGATCGAGATACTTTAGAAGAAGAAATGCTAAGGGTTAAATCTATGGATAGACATATACTGGTCTCTGATCTCACTAAGGATTCTAATGGGGATAACCATAATTTTAAAATGATTTTAGATTATAATGTGCAATATCGTAAGTTTGAAAAAATAATTCTAAAGAATTGGTCCATTTTAAAACAGGACAAGGTTTTGGGTCCTGTTTTACCAGATCGACCTCAGTTTATTTATAAAAAAGCTCCCTCATTACGAGATCGTCTGGCCCCCGGGGTCCTTAACCCACTAGTTCCTGCCACTGACAGATTATTTTCTTTTTTGGGGGGCTTCTATGCATGTTGGATGGTGTATCCCATGCAAGCATTCTAAAGAAAACATTAAAAAACGTAAAAAGTTCCTTGCATCAGCCACCAATAGAGAGTATGACATTAAACAACTGATCACTTGTGATACTGTCAGGATTGTCTATATGCTGGAGTGTGGCTGTGGGCTCCAATATGTCGGCAGGACCTCCAGACCCTTGCACGTTAGGTTGGCGGAACACGTTAATAATATTAAGAGGGGTCTTAAGACCCACAACGTGTCTAAACATTTTAAATTATTCCACCAACAGAATCCTAAGAGTTTAAAATTCTGGGGTATTGAGAGGGTCACTAGGCACTGGAGGGGGGGTAATTTTATACGGCACCTCAGCAAAAGGGAATCTTACTGGATACATGAAACCCGTGTTCTTTGCCCTGATGTATTAAATGTCAATTTTGATAGTAATTGTTTTATCACTGACCGTTGATGAATTTTACAAGTTTTTATGTAGTGTTTTTGATGCAGTAGATGGTCGCGGATGACTCTTTTCCTATGTATACATTTTTATACATTTTTTAAATTTTAATGCAGACATATATTTATTTTTATAATATTTTTGGTAATGTACATGTGACCTTGGATTTTTCCTTTGGTTATGTATTTACCAGTATTTATTGTGCCAATGCGGTGGTTTTTAATGTTTATGATGTTTTCATTTATATTAATATACCTTCACCTGTTTCCGCTGCTCTGTTTGTTACTCATGGGGACATTTCCGGGATTTTATCCCTGCATAGTTTTCTCCGTCTTGTCTGTAACGTGGTTTGATGATAATCGCTATGGTAACTTAGTCAGTATAAAATGCGGGTGCTCATGCTGCTTCCGTATCTGTTGAAGAAGTCCCCGCCCATTCGGACGCAACGCGTCCGGAACGAGGAAGCGTTGTGACGCCATCCGCGGCCATCATGCATCTCTCTGTTTCCACACATGATTACATGCTGCATTATCTGGCACTGGATAGGTGCCTTGTTTGTAAGTGAGATACTTTTACTTTTTACTCAATAAATTGTACTATATGGAGAGCACTATGTTGTACCCTTTCTGTTTCATATCAATGTAAACGCTGGGAGAGTGCCATATGCTACCATTTGTCTGCCTTTGTCCCGCTGTCTGGCTGTTCTGGATCTGCTGTGCACCATCCTTTTTTGACCCGTAAGGGAAGGCATTTTTGACCCTCTATAACCAAAGGGTCCCTGCTACAAGGTGAGAGGCCATCCTTTGCATTGGTGGAGGGTTCACAGAAAGTCACTGAGATGTCAGCATGAAGACACAGCGCACCTGAACGATCGGATTGATTGAATGTTTATGGACTTTCATTGTTTCTTTATGTAGAGCGCTGCACCATTTGTTTTCTGTGTGTGTTATACGCCGATAAATACAGTAATTTTTTAATCCTGAATGTAATAATAAAAAAAATGCATACAAAAACACCACGTGTTCCCTTTAATTGAATGCTTGTGTCTCTGGTTTGTAAGATGTGCGGTATGTACAACTGTATGTAGATCTAAGAACTCATGTTCTGCAGTAGGTGTATGTTGGATAGAATGATAATCATTTTGTAGTGACCTTTAAATTTGAGATTCCCCCCCTTACTCTGCCCTCCCAGCTGTCCCTGTCCCTCACAGCTCACCACACTCCAGCAAGGTCATCTATTGGGGAAACACTTTGCTTGTGGTAGAAGCACACTGGGATTTATTGTGCTTATCCTATTTACATGGCAGCATCACCGATCTCGTTTAATGGTATACACACAGGCGCCTTGTGCTTTTGAGTTTATAAGCCAGACAGACTGCCTTTGCGCCAGACAACAGAACAAGGTATTTCTGTCTGATTGACGCATGAGAAACATTAGGACTTAACAGTGAGCGTACTCCCCCCTCCTCTCCTCTCCAGCCTTTATACTCTATTCAGAACAATTGCACATATACAAAAATATTCAATACATTTGCTCACATTATGACGTACAAACAGCCCGGGCCGAGACGCTGCTGTCACAGCTCTCACACACAGCTTTTATTCTTCTATATATCCACCTGCCTTGCACAATGGACAACATTCCCCAGTGGGGTCTGGACAAAATCACAGCACTCCCGGTACACATGAAAAGTCAGCCTGTAAAATGCGTTAGTAGAAAATCTCACCATTAGAAGGTTGTTTTAAATGATGACCCTGTTTTACACACACATACATGTGAAATAAAAAAAAAAAATCTGATTGGGAACCATAAAACAACATAATATATAAATTGTATCATTGTACTATTTCAAACTAGCAGCACAGTGATGGGCTTGCCACTCTGCCCTCTCTTGCAATCAGCATGCTTCATGTCCGCAACAGGAACTTTGTACTGCTTCCTCTTCCACTCCAGCCCTGCTCTACGGGGACTGCAGCAGGCTGTTCCCAGGTCAAGTTCTAGTCAGCTTGCATTTAATCAATTTCCACAGCACATTAATAGCTGGATGGGAGCAACACTGATGCAGGTGGATGTACCCGTGCATCCTCCCACATCGTCAGCCACTGTGCACTCTCTAGAGCGTGCATTGGCAGGATCTGTGCCCCCTATGTCTACAGGACACAGCCCATCACCGATCATGGTACCAGGCCGCTGTGAGCGCCCCGGTACCATGCGATCTCTGTGACCAATCACCGAGCTCACACAGTAGAAAACTATGACAGCATTGTTTACTATTCATGTTCATGTGCTCACAGTAACCTGGTACAATGATCGGTGATCGGCGATCGGCATGGGTCCTGTGGACATAGGAGGCACAGGTCCTTCCAATGCACACAGCCAATGACCAATCAAAGCATCATAGTAGTACACAAGGCTTTATGGATGAAACCGTTTTTTACCAACTGCTTATTACAGTGATCATCACTGTAATAAGCAATCACAGTGTAAGAAAAAAAAATTCTGTTACCCCCCCCAGAGTAGTACAGTTTGAAAATGGTAACACTCCACTGCTTTGGTGAAAGTAGGCTAAAAAAAAAAAAAAAAAAAGGAAAATTGATATTTATATGTATATTATTTAAAAAATGTACATTCTAAAAATTTTTTTTTTATTTTTCCTAATCACTGTGTAACCAGTCACAGTGTTCCTGATCACTAGCACACCAGTCCTATTGTCCCTAAACACCGCCACACCAATTACAGTATTCCCCATCACCGCCACACCATTCCTATTGCTCCTAATTACTGCCACACCAGGCATATTGTACCCTAATCACTGCCACACCAGTCACAGTGTCACTGATTACCTCCTCATCAGTTACAGTGTTTCTGATCAACACCACACCCGTTACAGTGTCCCAGATCACTGGCACACCAGTTCCAGTGTCCCTGAGCATTATTAAATGCATAATTTATCCCTGTAGATAGCCTGAAAGTGCTCCTTGGACTTTGGGCCTCTCTATGTGGCTAGGCTGTGAAAAAGTCTCACACATAATTATTATTATACAGGATTTATATAGCGCAGACAGTTTACGCAGCGATTTACAACATTAGGGCGGACAGTACAGGTACAATACAATTCAATACAGGAGGAATCAGAGGGCCCTGCTCATTACACATGTGGTATCGCCATACTCAGTAGTAGCAGAATGTGTTTTGGGGTGTAATTATAAGTAGGCTTATGTTGTGTGTGAGAAATAACTTATCAAAAATGAAAACTTTTGATGAAAAATATATACAGTGCCGTGCAAAAGTATTCACCCCCTTGGCATTTTTTCATGTTTTGTTGGAATTAACATGGATTGTTTGAGGATTTGCATTATTTAATTTACAGAACATGCCCACAACTTTGAAGGGTTTTTTTTATTATTATTGTGAACCAAACAACAAATAGGACAAAAAAAAGAAAAAGTCAATGTGCATAACTATTCACCCCCCTAAAGTCAATACTTTGTAGAGCCACCTTTTGTGGTTATCACAGCTCCAGGTTGCTTTGGATAAGTCTCTATGAGCTTGCCACATCTTACCACTGGGACTTTTGCCCATTGCTCCTTGCAAAACTGCTCCAGCTCCTTCAAGTTGGATGGCTTGTGAACAGCAATCTTTAAGTCTGACCACAGATTTTCTATTGGATTAAGGTCTGGGCTTTGACTAGGCCATTCCAACACATTTACATGTTTCCCCTTAAACCACTCAAGTGTTGCTTTAGCAGTGTGTTTCGGGTCATTGCCCTGCTGGAAGGTGAACCTCCGTCCTAGCCTCAAATCACACACAGAGTGGTACAGGTTTTGCTCAAGAATATCCCTGTATTTACTACCATCCATCTTTCCCTCAACTCTGACTAGTTTCCCAGTCCTGACTGCTAAAAACATCCCCACAGCATGATGATGCCACCACCATGTTTCACTGTGGGGATGGTGTTCTTTGGGTGATGTGATTTGTTGGGTTTGCGCCAAACATAGCATTTTCTTTGATGGCCAAAAAGTTTAATTTTTTCTAATCACTGTGTAACCAGTCACAGTGTTCCTGATCACTAGCACACCAGTCCTATTGTCCCTAAACACCGCCACACCAATTACAGTATTCCCCATCACTGCCACACCATTCATATTGCTCCTAATTACTGCCACACCAGGCATATTGTACCCTAATCACTGCCACACCAGTCACAGTGTCACTGATTACCTCCTCATCAGTTACAGTGTTTCTGATCAACACCACACCCGTTACAGTGTCCCAGATCACTGGCACACCAGTTCCAGTGTCCCTGAGCATTATTAAATGCATAATTTATTCCTGTAGATAGCCTGAAAGTGCTCCTTGGATTTTGGGCCTCTCTATGTGGCTAGGCTGTGAAAAAGTCTCACACATAATTATTATTATACAGGATTTATATAGCGCCGACAGTTTACGCAGCGATTTACAACATTAGGGCGGACAGTACAGGTACAATACAATTCAATACAGGAGGAATCAGAGGGCCCTGCTCATTACACATGTGGTATCGCCATACTCAGTAGTAGCAGAATGTGTTTTGGGGTGTAATTATAAGTAGGCTTATGTTGTGTGTGTGAGAAATAACTTATCAAAAATGAAAACTTTTGATGAAAAATATATACAGTGCCTTGCAAAAGTATTCACCCCCTTGGCATTTTTTCATGTTTTGTTGGAATTAACATGGATTGTTTGAGGATTTGCATTATTTAATTTACAGAACATGCCCACAACTTTGAAGGTTTTTTTATTATTATTGTGAAACAAACAACAAATAGGACAAAAAAAAGAAAAAGTCAATGTGCATAACTATTCACCCCCTAAAGTCAATACTTTGTAGAGCCACCTTTTGTGGCTATCACAGCTCCAGGTTGCTTTGGATAAGTCTCTATGAGCTTGCCACATCTTACCACTGGGACTTTTGCCCATTGCTCCTTGCAAAACTGCTCCAGCTCCTTCAAGTTGGATGGCTTGTGAACAGCAATCTTTAAGTCTGACCACAGATTTTCTATTGGATAGAGGTCTGGGCTTTGACTAGGCCATTCCAACACATTTACATGTTTCCCCTTAAACCACTCAAGTGTTGCTTTAGCAGTGTGTTTCGGGTCATTGTCCTGCTGGAAGGTGAACCTCCGTCCTAGCCTCAAATCACACACAGAGTGGTACAGGTTTTGCTCAAGAATATCCCTGTATTTACTACCATCCATCTTTCCCTCAACTCTGACTAGTTTCCCAGTCCTGACTGCTAAAAACATGGTGTTCTTTGGGTGATGTGATTTGTTGGGTTTGCGCCAAACATAACATTTTCTTTGATGGCCAAAAAGTTAAATTTTTGTCTCCTCAGACCAGAGCTCCTTCCTCCATACATTTTGGGAGTCTCCCACATGCCTTTTCGCAAACTCAAAACGTGCCATTTTGTTTTTTGCTGAAAGTAATGGCTTTCTTCTGGCCACTCTGCCATAAAGCCCAACTCTATGGAGCGTACGGCTTATTGTCATCCTATATACAGATACTCCAGTCTCTGCTGTGGAACTCTGCAGCTCCTCCAGGGTTACCTTAGGTCTCTGTGCTGCCTCTCTGATTAATGCCCTCCTTGCCTGGTCTGTGAGTTTTGGTGGGCGGCCGTCTCTTGGCAGGTTACCTTTTGTGCCATGTTCTTTCCATTTGGTCATGATAGATTTGATGGTGCTCCTAGGGATCATCAAAGATTTGAATATTTTTTTATAGCCTAACGCTGACTTGTACTTCTCAACAACATTGTCCCTTACTTGTTTGGAGAGTTCCTTGGTCTTCATGGCAGTGTTTGGTTAGTGGTGCCTCTTGCTTACGTGTTGCAGCCTCTGGGGCCTTTCAAAAAGGTGTGTATATGTAATGACAGATCATGTGACACTTAGATTGCACACAGGTGGACATCATTTCACTAATTATGGACTTCTGAAGGTAATTGGTTGCCCCAGAGCTTTTTATGGGCTTCATAACAAAGGGGGTGAATACATACGCACATGGCAATTATTAGTTTTTTTTTTCCTGAAAAATAGTTTTATGCATATATTTTTCTAATTTTACTTCATCAACTTAGACTATTGTGTTCTGATCCATCACATATAATTCAGATTAAAAAAACATTGAACTAAAGGCTGTAATGTAACAAAATAGGTAAAAATCCAAGGAGGGTGAATACTTTTGCAAGGCATTGTATATATTTTTTTATTTTTCAACATATTGTGAAAAAAAAAATTACAGCTTCAAAAAACTCACCATGCCTCTTACTAAATGCCTTGGATGGTCTACTTTCCAAAAAGGGGTCATTTGGAGGATATTTGTACTGTACAGAATGTGTTTTGGGGTGTAATTCCAAATATGCCTATGCTGTTTGTTAGAAATATCTTATTAATTGACAACTTTGTGTAAAAAAATACATTTACATTTTATTTCGTGCATTTTCCTAAAACTTGTGGTAAAAAAAAATACATTTTCAAAAGGTTCATTATGCCTTTCAGAAAATGTCTTTGAGTGTTTGCTTTCTGAATTGGGGTAATTTTGTGGGTGTTTCCACTGTCCTGGTGCTCCAGGGCCTCCAAAAATGTGATAGGAAGTCTAGATGTGTAGTTTATGCGCCTAGAGCGCCTGAAGCGCTCCTTGGATTTTGGGCCACTCTGTGTGGCTAGGCTGTGAAAATGTCTCAAATATGTGGTATCCCTATACTCAGGAGGAGTAGCAGAATGTGTTTTGGGGTGTAATTATAAATAGGCTTATACTGTGTGTGAGAGATAACATTAAAAATGACAACTTTGGGTAAAAAAAAAATATATATTTTTTTATTCTTAACAAATTGTGACAAAAAAAATTACAGCTTCAAAAAACTCACCATGCCTCTTACTAAATGCCTTGGATTGTCTACTTTCCAAAAAGGGGTCATTTGGAGAATATTTGTACTGTCCTGTTTTTTTAGGGCCTAAGGAAATGAGAAAGGCATTCAGTACATCAGGACTAATCAATTGTCAAATATATAGTATACAGTAGACCATAGATTACACTGATTTGGTTCATTTTTATCAAAGAAATGTAGCTAAATATAGTTTGGCTTAGATGTATGCAAAATGTTGGAAAAGAAAAAAAAGAAACCCCCTAGGTTGGACTTTGGAAGCAGATTGGAACAACAATATATTGTCTTAAAAATGTAATTTTGTTAAGCATAAAATACATAGACATAAGCAATATAAAATTATAAAAAGGTATCATCCATTGACGGCCACGCAATGGCCAGAAAAGATGGACGTTACATATACCCAAAGAACGAGATGATGTTTCAACAGTATGGCATCAAAACATACGTGAGCCCCAATTCTTTGGACTTTCACTCATGGATGATGTTCATTTATGTAGTGGGATTTTTGCCACCTCTGTTAATTCTGAATGTAATACCACTGTTTTGTATATGATTGTCTCTGCTTAAATTCGTTCTTTAACTGCTAGCCTACCGCCCACCGTCATATGACGGCCGGACGGTAAGCCTATTGTTCTGAGCGGACGTCATATGACGTCCGCCGTTTAAACAGGGCATGCGCGCGATCGCGAGCGCGCAGCCCTGTACTGTCGGTGGCGGCGTGTCACTGAGACACCGCTCGTCACCGACAGGGGTGAACAGCCACTGCGCATGGCTGTTTACCACGTGATCGGCCGTGATGAAGTCATGGCCGATCACTAATGGTACATCCCGCATTGCACGGCGCATGCGCGCGATTGTGAGCGCGCTGCGCGTGCACGTCGGTGGCGGCGTGTTCCCCGGGAACACTGCTCGTCACCGACGATAGTTTACAGCCATTGGCCAGTACTGTGTACCATGTGATCAGCTGTGATCCATTCACAGCCGATCACTAAGTGTAAACAAAGAGCTGTCACTAGCTGTTACTAGCCCTTCTCTCCTCACACACCGTTTCCAGTGTGAGGAGAGAAGAGCCAGGAGCAGTGAGTTACAGATCTTTGTATTTGTAGTGTCTGCACCAACACCACTTCTGTCCCATCGCCCCCCCCAATTGTCATCTGTCACCCAACAGTCACCCCATAAAAAGTGCACCTGTCACATAGAGACTGCCATTAGTGACCATCAGCGGTGCCCTGTCACCCACCAGTGACCGTGCCCTGTCACCCGTCACCCATCAGTGACCTGCCCTGTCACCCGTTACCCATCAGTGACCTGCCCTGTCACCCGTCACCCATCAGTGACCTGCCCTGTCACCCGTCACCCACCAGTGACCATCAGCGGTGCACCCGTCACCCATCAGTGACGTCGCCTGTCAACAATCTGTGACTATCACCTGTCACCGTCCGTGGCCTGTCACCCATCAGTGACCATGCCCTCTCACCCGTCACCCATCAGTGACTGTACCCTGTCACCCATCAGTGACCATCAGCGGTGCACCTGTCACCCATCAGTGACCGTCGCCTGTCAACTATCTGTGACCATCGCCCATCACACCATCACCTCTCAGTGAACGTCACCTGCCACCCATCGCACAGCCCATCAGTGACCGTCACCTGCCACCCATCTGTCACCTGTCGCACAGCTACCCGCCACACAGCCATGTCCAAAAGAGGATATACAAGTGAGGAGGCATTCCAGATCCTCTCTATGACTGATGAGAGCACCGGGGAGCTCTCATCAGAGTCCCATTCTGATTCCGAAACAAGTTCGGCATTTGAGCCGATCGAGAGTAGCAATGGTTCGGATGAAGAATGGGTCCCTCCTAAAAGGGCACGACACTCTGGAACCCAGGAAGCCGCCAGCAACCGGGATTATATTCCCAGTACCAGCTCTGCCGCCAGAAATAGGCCCCAGGAAGAAAGGCCCAGTACCAGTGCTGCCGCCAGCAATAGGCCCCAGGAACAAAGGCCCAGTACCAGTGCTGCCACCAGAGATGGGCCCCGCGCACAAATGCCTAGTACCAGTGCTGCCACCAGAGATAGGCCCCTCGCACAAATGCCCAGTACCAGTGCTGCCACATCACACCTGAGTTCCAGCACAGGAAATTCAACTCCCCCAACTACTGGAGTGTCACGTCCCCCAAGAGCCAGGGCCGCTACCTATATGCCAGATGGTCTTGCCAACCCAACATGGCTGCCTTCCAACTCGGGATCACCAAATATTCCCCCTTTCACAGCACAGCCAGGTGTGCAGGCCAACACCCAAAATTTTACAGAGATCAATTTTTTTCACCTGTTTTTGCCCGACACTTTGCTGCAGTTCATTGTGGACCAGACAAATTTGTATGCCCAGCAGTATATTGCCAGCAACCCCCAATCATCTTATGCCCGTCCGTTTGAGTGGAGAGATTTGAATTTGGAGGAGTTCAAATTGTTTTTGGGCCTCACCCTAAATATGGGGCTTACAAAACAAAATGAAGGACATACCTATTGGTCCACCCACCCCATCCACCATATGTCCATGTATTCTGCCGCTATGTCCAGGTCCCGATATGAGATGATTATGAGATTCTTTCATTTTAACGACAACACCCAGTGCCCTCCCCGCAATCATCCAAATTCCGATAAGCTGTACAAGATTCGCCCACTAATAAATTCATTTTCCCAACGATTTGCAGAACTTTATGTCCCTGAGAAGAATATATGTGTGGATGAGTCCCTGGTACCATTTTCAGGCCGGCTAGGAATAAAACAGTATATTCCTAGCAAAAAGGCCAAATATGGAGTCAAATTTTACAAGCTGTGTGAGAGAGCCACGGGATATCTATATGCATTTCGCATATATGAGGGAAGAGATTCCCAGTTCCAGCCCCCTGAGTGCCCGGCCTACATGGGCACAACTGGAAAAATTGTATGGGACCTGGCTTACCCACTTCTAAAAAAAGGCTATCATATATACCTGGACAACTTTTATACCAGCCTGCCCCTTTTCAGACACCTTTATATTGAAAAAACCCTGGCCTGCGGAACTTCAAGAAAAAATAGGAAGGGCTTCCCACAATCCATTGTGAACAAAAGGCTGAAAAAGGGGGAAAGAGCAACACTGAGATGTAATGAAGTGCTGGCCTTGAGGTGGAAGGATAACAGGAACGTGCACATGATGTCCACCATTCATGATGACACTGCAGTTGCAGTTCAGCGAAGACGAGGTCCCATTGAAAAACCGACATGTGTCCAAGACTATAATCTCTACATGGGGGGGGTGGATTTCAATGACCAAATGATTCAGCCCTATTTGTCAATAAGGAGGTCCCGATTCTGGTATAAGAAGGTAGCAATATATCTAATCCATTTGGCCATTTACAATTCCTACATAATCTACACAAAATCCACAGAAAGCCCCGCCTCCTTCCTAAAATTCATAGAAGAAGTAGTCACGTCCCTCATCTATCCACAAAGACCCCTCCCAGAATTACCTCGTTCTGATGCTGTTAGCCGACTTCATGAACGCCACTTCCTGTACAACATTCCACCATCGGAAGCAGGCCGAAGACGGCAAAAAAAATGTCGTGTGTGCAGCAGAAGAGGTTTTCGAAAAGATACAAGCTACCATTGTCCCCAGTGTCCCTCCCAACCTGGCCTTTGCATTGGTGAATGCTTCGAACTGTATCATACATCCCCAAGTTATTAGCCCATATTTTCCCCATTTTCGCTGATCATTTTCCATGCTTCCCCAAAATAACCATGCCACTGCCTTCAATGTGAACTGACCCTGGCCTGCTTTTTGACTATGCCTCTGCCTACCATTTGGACTGCTTCCACATGAATTGACCCTGGCCTGTTTTGACTATGCCTCTGCCCACCGTTTGGACTGCTTGCTCGTGAACTGACCCTGGCCTGTTTTGTGACTACTCTTCTGCCTACCGCTTGGACTGCTTGCACGTTAACTGACCCTGGCTTGTTTTATGGACTATGCTTTTGCCTACCACTTGGACTGATCTGTTGCCCTGCTACTATAGTACACAGGGGTCTCACATATGTGAGGGGCTCCAGAATATGTAGCAAAAGTCCAGATATTTGAGATGAACAAGATAGTTACCACCGCTCTAGGTGACCGGGTTCAAGCTTCCCGTCCTCCGCTGTGTGGATGATTGTAAGAGCCCCAGGTGCCGGCAATTGCTATTCCAATGGTATGTGTGTGATGGAAAAATCTGGACAGCCGCACTCCGGATTGGAAAAGTGAAAAATAAAATCCTCTTTATTGAAAAAGTAATAACATGATTAAAATCCGTACATGGCTTTGTTGGGATAATGCAGCATAACCGCTAACGCGTTTCACGCTCCCATAGAGCGCTTACTCATGAAACGCATTAGCGGTTATGCTGCATTATCCCAACAAAGCCATGTACGGATTTTAATCATGTTATTACTTTTTCAATAAAGAGGATTTTATTTTTCACTTTTCCAATCCGGAGTGCGGCTGTCCAGATTTTTCCATCACACACATACCAGGGGCTCCAGAATAGTTTTTCCGGATGGAGATAACAATTTTTTTTGTTTTCTCCCGGTTTTGTAATTTCCGGATTAGGGTCTGGAGTCCGGAGGCTTCATAGAGATTTGGGTGGGTCGAAGCCTCTACCCCTGTGCCCCTGTGCACAGGTCTTACCCGATTGCGGCCCTCAGCCTTCTGCTGACTTACTGCCATCATGCCTTTGCCTGCCGCATGAACGGACCACACATCTGCCTGCTACCTGGACTATGCAAATAATTCGCTGTAGCAAGAGGCAGTATGTTTATGAAGGGCTGGAGAGCGGTACAATAATGTGTGTCTGCAGGTAACAGTGTACCAGGACCAATATTATGGCTGTGCTGGCTGTCTCTGCCTGGAAAATTCCTATGGACTGTGCTGTGCCGACTATAGACAATATTCCTGCCTGCTGCCTGGATAGTTATTGCTGTCGCTAAGCACATCCCTGACTGCTGCCTGGACCAGTGCTCTCTTCTGTGGACACTACTAAAAGCACAGGTAATACTTTTTTTTTAATCCTTTCCGCAATAGAATGTATTTTGGATTGTAATTCTTGGTATGTACATGCTATGTGTTAGAAATATGAAGGGCCTTCAAAAATGATAGGTTGCCAGGAAATTATCTATGTAATGTATGCTCCTAGAACGCCTGATGGTGCTACTTGGATGTTGGGCCACTGTATGTGGCCAAGCTGTGTAAAAGTCTCACACATGTGGTATCCCCATACTCAGGGGGAGTAGCAGAATGTATTTTGGGGTGTCATTTTTGCTATGTGTTGGAAATATCTTATAAATGGACAACTTTGTGTAAAAAAAATGCGTTTTTATTTTTTTCCCACATTTTCCAAAAACTTCTGGAAAAAAAATTACCGTTCAAAAGACTCATTATGCCTCATAGATTATACGTTGGGGTGTTTGCTTTCCAAAATGGGGTCATTTTGTTGGCAATTCCTTTGTCCTGGTGCTCCAGGGCCTTCAAAAGTGTAATAGGTGGTTGAGAAATGAGATGTGCAATTTATGCTCGTAGATCGCCTGATGGTGCTACTTCAATGTTGGGCCTTTGTATGTGGCCAGGCTGTGTAAAAGTCCCACACATGTGGTATCGCCATACTCAGGAGGAGTAGCAGAATGTATTTTGGGGTGTCATTTTTGCTATGTATTTGCTATGTGTTGGAAATATCTTATAAATGGACAACTTTGTGTAAAAAAAAATGCGTTTTCATTTTTTTTCCACATTTTCCAAAAACATCTGGAAAAAAAATAACCGTTCAAAAGACTCATTATGCCTCATAGATTATACATTGGGGTGTTTGCTTTCCAAAATGGGGTCATTTTGTGGGCAATTCCTTTGTCCTGGTGCTCCAGGGCCTTCAAAAGTGTAATAGGTGGTTGAGAAATGAGATGTGCAATTTATGCTCGTAGATCGCCTGATGGTGCGACTTCAATGTTGGGCCTTTGTATGTGGCCAGGCTGTGTAAAAGTCCCACACATGTGGTATCGCCATACTCAGGAGGAGTAGCAGAATGTATTTTGGGGTGTCATTTTTGCTATGTATTTGCTATGTGTTGGAAATATCTTATAAATGGACAACTTTGTGTAAAAAAAATGCGTTTTCATTTTTTTCCCACATTTTCCAAAAACATCTGGTAAAAAAATAACCGTTCAAAAGACTCATTATGCCTCATAGATTATACATTGGGGTGTTTGCTTTCCAAAATGGGGTCATTTTGTGGGCAATTCCTTTGTCCTGGTGATCCAGGGCCTTCAAAAGTGTAATAGGTGGTTGAGAAATGAGATGTGCAATTTATGCTCGTAGATCGCCTGATGGTGCGACTTCAATGTTGGGCCTTTGTATGTGGCCAGGCTGTGTAAAAGTCCCACACATGTGGTATCGCCATACTCAGGAAGAGTAGCAGAATGTATTTTGGGGTGTAATTTGTTATATGCATATGCTCTGTGAGAGAAATAACCAGTTAATATGAAAATTTTGAAAAAAAAAAAAAAAAAAAAATCTTCCTTTTGCAAAGAATTGTGGGAAAAAATTACACCTTAAAAAAACTCTCCATGCTACTTACTTAATACCTTGGAATGTCTACTTTCTAAAAAGGGGTCATTTGGGGGGTATTTGTACTTTTCTGACTTGTTAGTACCTCAAGAAATGAGATTCACCTGATGTACTGAAGGCCTTATCAGATGTTTTCAATTTTCAGTGATTGGCACCATAGTTTGTAGACTCTATAACTTTCACAAAGACCAAATAATATACACTAATTTGGGTTATTTTTACCAAAGATATATAGCAGTATAAATTGTGGCCAAAATTTATGAAGAAAAATTACTAATTTGCTAAATTTCTGACAAAAACAAAGAAAAAGGCAATTTTTCACAAAATTTACGGTCTTTTTTTATTTATAGCACAAAAAATAAAAAACCCATTAGTGATTAAATACCACCAAAAGAAAGCTCTATTTGTGTGAAAAAAAGGACACAAATTTCATTTGGGTACAGTGTTGCATGACTGAGTAATAGTCATTCAAAGTGTTAGAGCACCGAAAGCTGAAAATTGGTCTGGGCAGGAAGGGGGTTTAAGTGCCCTGTATTGAGGTGGTTAAAAAAAAATCTTTTGTACTAATAAATTTAATATTTTATTAAAAATGTCTTTATATTTTTTCAGTAATTGCCCATAAAATCCCATTTTTGAGGTTTTTCTTTTTCAAGTGAGAGCAATAATTCTAGCACCAGACCTCCTGTTTCGTCACCCATGGAGAGTTTTCAGTACTGTAGTTTGTTGCCGTTCCAAGGGTGTGCACAATTTAAAAGCGTGACATTTAGGTATCTATTTACTCAGCGTAACATCATCTTTTATATTTTACAAAACAAGTGTGTATCGTATTTTGTTTGTGTGCACTAAAATTCATTAAAGTGTATTTTTTTTTTTTTAAATGTGTTTGAAAACCGCATGTGCAAATATTGTGTAGCATAAAACAATTGCAACAACGAATATTTTTTCTCCAGTGCCTTTGCTTTCAGAAAATTATATAATGTTTGGGGGTTATAAGTAAATATCTAGAAAAAAAAATGCAGGTCTTTACATGTGTGTAAGAGGTTTCAGAATTGGCTTGGGCAAGTCGTTCAATTGCAGCCGCATGTAAATCGCATGGAGCTTCTGCAGCATACAATTTCACTGAAACACGCTGCGTTTTTTTAGATGCTTGGGCTTGCCATCAGGAGTTCATGGCACCCTCACACATCTGCTAAATAGCAGCGTTGTTTGCCTGCGGGCACATTCAGGTGCGGGAATACACGTGATTTACACGCATTTACGCACCCACATATATATGTGAACCTAACCTAAATCTAAAGCCTCGTACACACGATTGGACTTCAAACAAACTTTTCCTTGGATTTCTGTCCAAAGGGCGTTGGCCGTGAACACACGGCAGGACTTTTTCAGCCAACTTTCACCGAACCACGTGGTTTTTCAGCTCATTACCTCCATCCTTTGGACAACTTCTGTATTGTTGTCTGATCTTTTGCATTGGTTCTGAGCATGCGTGTTTGTACTTTGGACTAAAGTCCGGTGGATTTGTGAACACAGGATCGGACTAGCCAACGTAGGATTTTTGTTGCAGGAAAGTTTGTCTGTTCACACAGCCAACATTTGTCCAATGAAAACCGAAAAAGTTTGTCTGATGGAGCGTACACACGGTCGGATGTTGCCTTAAAACAGGTAATTTGCATGTTTGTTGTCAAAAAGTCAGATCGTGTGTATGGGCCTTAGGTATCCTTTGTTGCAGACACAGTATTGAAACTCCCACATGACAACAACAACACGGCAACCTAACCAAACATAATAGAACACAAATGTACACAAGATTGACACTCAAATGCTCTGTGTCTGCCTCCCTCTACCCTTATACAGGGATATCATAAAGCAAAACCTATAATAGGATACACAGCTATGTCATTTTTTTCAGATGTCTACCCATGTTTGAAAGGACCAGACTGCTTGCCACATTGTTAAAAACTTAGCTGAGCAGAAATTGCTGAAAATTTAGCTCGGCAGTGAATTTTCAAACTCTAGTTTATATTTAGGCAGTACTTTATTCATTTGTTTATCCCACTTAGAAAAGGATTATTTTTAACAACATTAAATTATAATATGTAATATCAAATAGCTTTAAGAAATATGGATTTACATTCCAGAGTAATACAACAACTTAAAAATAATGAATTACTAATTTGAGGAAATCTAAAACTGTAATTTTATGTGTTTTCCTAAACATTAAAAAAATAAAAATTAAAAGTATATGTAAGTCAGTAAAATTGTTTAAGTTTTTCTTTCACAAATACATTTTTATTGGGTTATACTGTTATACATGTTGTACATATAGTAAGAGACAGAGCAACAAGGGTAACAATAAACCAGTTTTTTAAAGTTTTTTTAAGTTTTAACATGTTAATTCCAAAAGTAATTTTCAATATTTTATCATCTGCAGCATTCATTAAAAGAAAACACGACGATTTTCCTTTAAAGGATCCTTTTTCATGAACTTTCTGTAATAGGTTGACAACTCTTCTGAATTTTGTCCGAAGGGTGTTGGCCCAAACTTGTCTTGCATACACACGGTCACACAAATGTTGGCCAACAATTACGAACGTAGTGACGTACTATGTGGTTTTTCAGATCTTTAGCGCCACCCTTTGGGCTCCTTCTGCTAATTTCATGTTAGTAGAAGTTTGGCGAGTGTTGATTCGTGGTTTTCATTTTGCGCTTTTCATTTTGCGCTTTTCATTTTGCGCTTTTTAGTTCGTTTCTGAACGGCCGTTCGTCAACCAGACATGTTGTGGAATCGGAGGAGATAACGTGTTAATTATTATTGGCCTTGGATTTATTGCTTTGACATTATTTTTTTGGTAGAATAATAATTTGATTTGGTATATTTTCTATATTTTTGGATACATAGAATGCACTTTTTGGTTAAATTCTATTGGCAGATAGCATGTCTAATTTTATTTGTTTTCTTTTTTTAATGCACAATAAAAAAAAATGTGTAGAATAATACTTGGCTATGTGTTTTACTTCAAATGACAGTTTGGGAGTAGGCAGTTACATTTAAAAAAATACAATGTAAAATTGACAAGGGACACCAACATAGTTGTATCTTTGATTTTTAAAAATTACGGGATAATGGTGTTTTGGTAACTTGCCCCAAAAGAAAAAAAAAAAAAAAAAAAAAAAAAAAAAAAAGCATAATAGTATTATTCTTGATATCACTAGAAAAAAAAAAGCCTTTGAAAATTAGTTTGCAATAACTCCACCAGTATTACCAGCAAAGCAGCTTCATTATTATCCCATTAAAGAAGAAGAGAATTGTGCGCTGCATTTGGAGATTTCATAATTTGCCACGTCACGAATGTTAATTCTCCATTACGAACGCTAGTATACAAGACCGACCGCTTCTGGCTCGTCCTTGCTTCCAAGCATGTGTGTTTGTACTTTGGACTTTTGTCTGACGGACTTGTGTACACACGCTCGAAAAATCTGACAACAAACATTTGATTGTGGAAAATTTTAAAACATGCTATCCAACATTTATCCACAGAAAGTTGGCCAACAATTGTCCAATGGAGCACACACGGTCGGATTTTCCGCCAACAGCCTGTCATCACACATTTCCCCTTGGAAAATCCGATCGTGTGTACGAGGCTTTAATCCCTGTTTCCCAATTGTGTTTTCTGTGATGTTCCCTAGTCACACAGGCTTCCAATGAGGCTACACAAGCATACAGTGGATGTTCAAAGTCCACACACCCCTGTACAAATGCCAGATTTTTGAGAGATAAAAAAATCAGACCGAAGATAAATCACTTCAGAATCTTTCCCACTTTTAACTGCTTCCGGTTCATCAGAGGGACATCACTGGAGTTGATTGACCCATTTTGGACTTGGCAATGTTAAAAATCCTTTGGAAGGACACTTTTGGGGCTTTAAGAGTGCATTTTGTTTATTTTTAGTGAGTGCTGTTTTTACTTTTACATTCCATAACTTTGATCTTTTTTCAGGTGAAGCCATTCTTTTGTTTATTTGGAGGTATTCTTTTAAGTCTGTTGTGCTTAAACCCAGGTTCACACAAGAAAGAGTTAAATGCGCCCGCAAAGCACCGCTGCCGAAGCGCTTTGCAGACACTTCAGCAGTGGTGCCCATTAATTTTAATGGGAAGGGGTGGTGGAGGTGGCAGTGAATACACCGCTCCTAAACTGCTCCAAAGATGCTGCATGCAGGACTTTTTCTAACGTTCTGCTAGCGCACCGCTCCAGTGTGAAAGCCCTCGGGCTGCAGGGGAGGCATTGTTCAGGCGCTTTACAGGAGCTATTTTTAGCCCTTTAGCGCCTGAAAAACGCCTCCGGTGTGAAAGGGGTCTTAGAAATCTTGAAAGAAAAAATAGTATATATGGTGTAGTATGTCTGATACCATCAATAAATGCCATGTGTATTTATTGAGCTTACATCAAACAAATCTCCATCCATCCAAAGGTGCTCATGTATATGTACCCTTACCCTCATGTATCTCAAATAAAGCCTTTTATGATATTCACATTCATCTGTCGTTGTTTGCCTCAACCTTTCCTCAAGATGGATTCTTTCCCTCCTCACCACAATACGGTGTGTTTGTGTTAGAAACAGAGGCAAGATTAGAAGTGCATCCTCAAAAAATCCTTTCTGATGAACTTCTTTCGATTCCACATCCAAACAAAACACATAAAACCTCAAAAAAATGAAAATAAAAAAATAGTGTAATACCGCATTAAGATTTTTTTAAAATGTGCAAAGTGCCAATCCACTCACAAGGTATCACATGCTCAAGTGCCCAAAAAGTGAAATATTGTTCCCAGCCACCTGGTATATATATGGTCACACCATGCACCTTACCAGAGTGTTACATGTAAATGCTGTCATTAATACTCTTTCCGATCCTCCATCCTCCAGGGTTAGGACTCACTCATGCTAGATAAAAAAACAGGGCCAATAGTGCAGCAGTAAAAGCAAAGAATCCAACGTTTAATGTTCACAATCTACTTACAAACAATCACTGTAGAATACGCCTAAAAACCACAGTTAATATGGCCCCCACTGCACTTCTTGTGTGTTATAAGGTCACTTCTGGTGTGTGACGTCACCTCCGACGCATTTCGTCCAATGGACTTCTTCCCAGAACTTCTTAACATGATCTCTAGTGCCAGCTTCAGTGTAGAGGAGAGATCACTGACAAGAACTGCAGAGCCTGGGCGAAGATGTCTCTCCTAGCCCTACTATGGGGCATCCGTTGTGGGTTGTCCCACCTCTACAATGAAACCAGCCCTGAAAGCCAGTCATGTGACTGGACAGAAGCAACTTCAGAATAGGTAAGTATAGGCATCTTTCCTTTTACAGGGTGGATAGAATAGGTGTAAAATGGGGATGGGAATAGATTTAACCACTTGCCGACTGCTGCACGCCGATATGTGTCGGCACATTGGCAGCGGTGGGCAAATGGACAAACCCGTACATCCCCTTTAAGAGGCAGGGATAGCAGGTGCGCGCCCACAGTGGCGGACTCGATGTCCACCGGTCTCCCGGCGATCGTGTCACGGATCTGCAGAACAGGGAAGCGCCTATGTAAACAAGGCATTTCCCCGTTCTGGCATGTGTCATGACAGAGATCTACTGCTCCCTGTCATCGGGAGCAGTGATCGCTGTCATGTGACTAGTAGCCCACCCCCCCCACAGTTAGAATCACTCCCTAGGACACACTTAACCCCTTCATCGCCCCCTAGTGGTTAACCCCTTCACTGCCAGTGTCATTTACACAGTAATCGGTGCATTTTTATAGCACTGATCGCTGTATAAATGACAACGGTCCCAAAATAGTGTCAAAAGTATCCGATGTGTCCGCCATAATGTCGCAGTCCTGATAAAAAAACGCAGATCGTCTCCATTACTAATTAAAAAAAATTTTTAAATAAAAATGCCATAAAACTATCCCCTATTTTGTAGACGCTATAACTTTTGCGCAAACCAATCAATATACGCTTATTGCGATTTTTTTTTTTTACCTAAAATATTTAGAAGAATACATATTGGCCTAAACTGAGGAAAAAAATGATTTTTTATATATTTTTGGGGGATATTTATTATAGCAAAAAGTTAAAAATAATGCGTTTTTTTCAAAATTGTCGCTCTTTTTTTGTTTATAGCGCAAAAAATAAAAACCGCAGAGGCGATCAAATACCACCAAAAGAAAGCTCTATTTGTGGGGGAAAAAAAAGGACGTCAATTTCGTTTGGGTGCAACGTCGCACGACTGCGCAATTGTCAGTTAATGCGACGCAGTGCCGTATCGCAAAAAGTGCTCTGGTCAGGAAGGGGGTAAAATCTTCCGAGCTAATTTATTCAAATATTCAAAAGAAGGTAAATCTCACTTTAGCGCATAAACACCAAAAGAATAATCAGATTAATACATCTATATTACATGACTAGTGACGCAGACTCATCCCAACCCAGCCTCCTCCACCCGAAACCCGCCCCCACCTCCCATTTCAACCCCCTTCCTACTTTACTTCCTTCACCAACTTTCCCCAACATATCTTCCCTTCTTTTCTTCTTCTTCTTTGGGTATCTGTAGAACCAAACTATCCAGTATATATTGGCGGGAGGAGAGGGTGGTCTTCCCGATGCGGGAAGTCATATTTATGCCATTACAATCTACTTCACTAAGATGATAGGAAATGTCACTAGCGGAAACACCTGTCTATAGAATTGATAATGTTACCTACATACCAGTTTTATTGATTCCCGTGGTGGGAAGGCTGCGTCCTCCCAACAACTGCAAGTTAATGTAATTATCCACTTTTTCTCTTCCTTTTTGTAGACCGTGTCTCTGAAAATTCTGCAAAAAAAAAAAAAAATCTTCCGGGGCTGAAGCGGTTAAGCTCAGTTATGCGTTCACTTGCCTTCCACTTTAAGGGTGTGCATGTTTGTGCAACCACATTATTGTAAGTTTTTTTTTTTTTCTCCTTTAAAGATTTCAGTTTGTTAATAATTGACTTGCCCATAATATAGGCCACATTAAAGGTGGAAAAAAATTCAAAAGTGATTTATCTTGGTCTGATTTTTTTTACATCTCAAAAACTTGCCATTTTTACAGGGATATGTAGACTTTTTATATCCATTGTAGTTCACTGATAACACAATCAGGAAACCCACTCTGAGAAATGCCACGCTGCCATTGTTGAAGTGCATGTAGACAGGACTGCAAAGAGAATACAGAAAATCAGCAACACTGAGATGCAACACAGAATAAAAAAAAAAGGTAAAAACAAGGCATTTTACAAATTCTTCGGCTGTGTAATATATTGTATAATCAAAGACCCCATAGGATGCTTCCATATGGTTGGGATAAAAAAACAAGTTATTTCTGGACACTTTTTGTCAGTAACATGACATAAACAGTAAGATGTTAACAATTCCTACCAATGATTTAGGTTATATCTCTGCACATCTTTTTTTCAAAGACCAAATACCAGCTTTTAAGAGCTGTCCGCACTATACCACTTTAAAGCCTCATTAGCTTTATTTTCCATAACGAGCTTCAATCTGATTGGCTGTTGTAAGAAAAAACAACCGTTCTCATGAAAAACACGCAGATATTTGAGGCCCAAACTAATGAAACATACAGTATGTGCAGTTTTCTAGTCTGACAATGAGAAAATGACAACTCCCAACCACTATAATGCCCTGTACACACGGTCGGACATTGATCGGACATTCCGACAACAAAATCCATGGATTTTTTCAGACGGATGTTGGCTCAAACTTGTCTTGCATACACACGGTCACACAAAGTTGTCGGAAAATCCGATCGTTCTGAACGCGGTGACGTAAAACACGTACGTCGGGACTATAAACGGGGCAGTAGCCAATAGCTTTCGTCTCTTAATTTATTCTGAGCATGCGTGGCACTTTGTGCGTCGGATTTGTGTACACACGATCGCAATTTCCGACAACGGATTTTGTTGTTGGAAAATTTTATAGCAAGCTCTCAAACTTTGTGTGTCGGAAATTCCGATGGAAAATGTGTGATGGAGCCTACACACGGTCGGAATTTCCGTCAACAAGGTCCTATCACACATTTTCCGACCGTGTGTACAGGGTATTATTGTTGGTACTCTCATAAATGGTCCTATTTCCTATGAAGCTACTATAGGATCTACTTGTTTTGTTGCTGCTGCACTGTGACTGCACCTGTCCCAACCACTGATCCTGGCTTGTTCAGATGTTGGGATTAGCAGGTGGATAATGAAATCATTATCCCCTTTTGTTTAAAGGAAATTATAATAATATATACTGTGCAGCTCTGTAGTGAGCTCATCACTGCTAAGCTTTATCTCTGAATATTATAGGCATATGGACCAATAAAGAGGTATGATAAGACCTATAATTCTGAGCTATGACCCACAATCCATGAATTAGATTCCATGAATTCCTGGGATTTAGGTGAGCCTACTGCAGTTTTGTAAGAACGAGGGACAAGATATTTCCATCCTTTAAAAAAACTCTTTGTGACCAACAACCCACATATTCAAAGTCATGTGTGCTATTCCCCCCCCAGTGGTGTTAGTGTTGGGCTGTGCTGCATGAACAGCTGCCTTCTTAAAGCGGAGTTCCACTCAGAAGTGGAACTTTCTCTTATCCGTCTACTCCCCCCTATCTGGTGCCACATTTGGCACCTTTCAGGGGGGAGGGGGGAAAGGGTACCTGTTTTTGACAGGTACCGTTCCCCACTTCCAGAAACAGCACCGCTGCTCCGTCTCTCGGAATTTCAGCCCCCCTCATCCTTCCTCCGCCGCTGGGCCAATTAGAAAGCACAGCGTGCATGTGCAGAAGGGAACTGGCTGTGAAGCGGAAAAAAACTGTCCGCTCTGTATGTAGCTTCTGACAGGTTGCACAAGAAGCCCCGTATCTCAGGAACCATAGGTCCTAGGAGCCCCAAATTGGCTCAGCGGTGGGGTAGGACTTTGGCTAATAAATCTTTGCTTTTGCGTTTAATACTGCTTTAAGCCAGCCTTTACTAGAACACATTTTTAAAGCATAAAAACTTAGTTAAAGCGGAACTAAGCCCATGGA
Source organism: Aquarana catesbeiana (assembly GCF_042186555.1). NCBI lineage: Eukaryota > Metazoa > Chordata > Amphibia > Anura > Ranidae > Aquarana > Aquarana catesbeiana. The sequence continues at coordinate 44,352,325 of NC_133334.1, read as the reverse complement.
TTTAAATGCTTTCCAAAACAGCTACATTCAAGACATGTTGTGAATGATAACTGTCAGTGCTTGTGCTCGCAACTGAATTGATAAAAGAGAAGTATATCCAAAGCTTGTTTGATCATACTTCTCATGTGGGTCACTGGAGTGCGCTTACTTTTGCACTTTTATGACCCAGAATCAGCTAAAGCCCACTGTCCGTTGACTTCACAGAGCTACTCCAGACTCAGAGAGGATCCCAACAATAAAGTACACTGCTGAGCCAGCTGCTCCCACCACCTCTCCTGCCAGGCACAGCAAGCGCTGGAGGGGCAGAGCAGAGAGCCAGTGACTGGCAGTCACCATTCGGTGCTCGGAGTGGACCTGAGAACTGAGCGATCATTGGCCACGTGACCACTCAGTTCTCGAGCTTATAGGCGGCCGGGGACAGCTTGCAGCGTCTGATTGATGCTGCAGCAGGTAGGTAGGTATGTACTGTATGTTTATTAGTTTCAATTCCCACACTTCTCTGTTAAAGCGGAGTTCCAGGCTAAAATGCAACTAGGTCATGAACAATACAGCACCCCACCGCCCTCGTTTTTGGATATCGTTTTTTTTTTTTTATAGTTTTGTACCTTTTCTGTTATTTTTAAGTTGCCCTTTCATCCTTTCTGCATTTGCATTGGCCCCTCCTCCTTCCCGCCACTGCCTTCTGGGACCGGTGTGTGTTCTAGAAGAGGACGGGAGCATTAAAGTGATTGTAAAGCTTTTTTTTTTTTAAATAACAAATATGTCACACTTACCTCCACTGTGCAGTTCATTTTGCACAGAGTGGCCCTGATCCTCCTCTTCTGGGGTCCCCCGGCGGCGCTATCAGCTCCTCCCCGCATCGTATAACCCCCTAGGAGAAGCGCTCTCCTGAGGGGGTTATCTTGCGGGCACACTCCTGAGTCCAGCATTTGCGCTCCAAAGATGCAGAATGCCGGACTTGGCTCCGCCCCCCCCCGGTACCACGTCATTGTATTTGATTGACAGCAGTGGGAGCCAATGGCTGCACTGCTATCAATCTATCCAATCAAGAGCCGAGAACCCTGAGCAGAGGAAGAGCGCGTCTCCGCCGTGGGAAATTCCAGGGCTCAGGTGAGTAAAACAAGGGGTTAAGGGGCCAGTTACTAGATGAAGTTTTTTCACCTTAATGCATAGGATGCATTAAGGTGAAAAAACACAAGGGTTTACAACCCCTTTAAGAAATTTGTGAAAGCACAATAGGAAGCCGGTTGTGAAGCCTGAAGGCTTTACTTCATGGTTTTCCTTAATTGCAATGCTGCACCCAAAGCCAATGGACGAATCGGCTTGGGGTGCCAACATCGCAGGAACCCTGGACAGGTAAGTGTCCTTATATTAAAAGTTAGCAGCTACAATATATTTGTAGCTGCTGACTTTAAAAAAAAAAAATTACAGGCTTTAAGCCATGAAATGGCTGGTGCCAGAGCTAATCACATGTTTACCACCATGGCAACTGCAGGTCAAACAGAGGCAGCTTCGTTGGCTGAAAATGAGAGGAGGTATTAGTTCTGCTTGAAAGGATAAGTTCACCTTTTTAAAAAAAATAAGATAAATACATTTTTTTTTTTTCAGGTAAAAAAATGAGCATTTACTTTTTTTTTCTTGGGAGCTTGTAAAGCAGGGGTGTCCAACCTTTTGTCCTTCCTGGGCCACATTGGAAGAAGAGGAATTGTCTTGGGCCGCACACAGGGCTGGTGCAAGGATTTTTGACACCCTAGGCGAAACCTCATTTTGCCGCCGCCCGCCCCCACACCCCCATCGGCTCCGCCCCTCACTGAGACTTTCGCGGCGCCTCTTCACTCATTTCTTCAGCCGTGGTCCACAGGCCTATATCTGTGCCTCTGGACCCAGCCCTAAGACAAATAGTGGATGGCACCAGCTCACTTCCTCACGCCAGCTGTGGTCCACAGGCTAGGGCAGTATACAGACAGGCTAACTGTGTAATTGCCTGTCTGTATGAGCATACAGATACACAGACCATGCTTTATAGGCTCCTACTAAAAATACTAATAAATGCACATTTTTGTACCTGCAAAAAGATCTGCATTTATTTATTTTTTTACAAAGGTGGACTTGAACCTCCACACCTCAAGTCACCCCAATTCCTGTATTATCAAGGCCTCAGATCACCACAATTCCTCCACCTTCAGATCTCAGATCACGCCATCACTGTATCACCCTTAATGCTTGTTCCCCTCTGCACCCCCCTCCATACCTCTGTTCCCCTCAAAACCCCCCACACACATATCAGTTCCTCTCTGTACCCCTCTGCACAGCTGTTCCCCCTCTGTACCCCCTGCACACCTGTCCCCCCTGCACACACACATATCTGTTCCCCCTCTGTACCCCCCTGCACATCTGTTCCCCCCACATACATCTGTTACCCCTCTGTACCCCCCTGCACATCTGTTCCCCCCACATACATCTGTTACCCCTCTGTACCCCCCTGCATGTCTGTCCCCCCCCACATACATATGTGTTCCCCTTCTGTACCCTCCTGCACGTCTGCCCCCCCACACAAGTGTTCCCCCTCTGTACCCCCCTGCACGTCTGTCCCCCCCCCCACACACACACACACACACACGTGTTCCCCCTCTGTACCCCTCTGCATGTCTGTCCCCCCCACACACATATGTGTTCCCCCCTGTACCCCCCTGCCCCCCCCCCCACATATATATCAGTTCCCCCTCTGTACACAGTGAAATGCACTATAAACTTGACAGCAGAGTACATTTTTTATTTCATGTGACTGTTGAAGGCTGCAGCACTGAGCGTGTTGTCTGTGCTTCCACTATACCTGAGCCAGTGGCGGTGATGGCTTTACTCCAGGAGAGCGGTGCTGCTGCCTGCCTGTCCTCCCACAACAGATCCCCGAGCGACCAGGAGGAGGGGGAGCGGATAACGCGGCAAGCCCGGAGTTACATGCAGGGCTTCCATCTCATCCGCCCCAGCTGGTTCCATCGATCAGACAGCGCTTCCGCACGGCTGTCTCCCCTCATCTTCTCACTGCCGCTGCTAGGGCGGCACTGCAGGCTGGGGACAGAGCGGTCCGGGATGTCTTCACTGCCCCCTAGCCTGGCGGCTGGCACCATAAGGCAGCATGTATGTAAAAAATGCCAGTCCTGGTGGTATTTTACTAATCCAAATCCACAGCGAGTGGCTGGAGATCCGGATTTTGCCGCTCCCCCTACCCTGGCGCCCTAGGCAGCCGCCTGACCCGCCTATTCCTAGCGCCGGCCCTGGCCGCACATAAAATGTATTAACAATAAGGATAGCTAATGAGCTGAAAAATTCGGGCAGATCACTAGTTAACAATCACTGATATAGAAAAATGATAAAATCCCTGATCAACACCAAATGAAAAGGAAAAAGGAAATTTCTAAACCAATTGTTATAATTTCTAGGATGCTTATGATACACTTGGAAATTTGCCACAAATATGTTACTAAAAGTCATGTAAAGTGTTGTGCATCTGAACACATATGTTTGGTATTTTTAGATTACTATTGGTACAAATAATCGTGCCTTTCATATGGTCCGACCTCCATCATACCAAAGTTGGTGATTCTGACATCACTGCTATATCACTGGATGATGACTTGCCTTTGCTCTCTCTGATGTTGCGGTCGCTTTATTGTCAGTACCAAAACGTTTTGGTGAGCACCCATAGGAACTGCACAAATATTGTTAATAATGTAAATAAATCTATTCGATATTGATACAAATTTTATATTTTTTTGTAACTTGGACATTGATATAGATGCACGTTGAGCTGCCCCGAAGAAGCAGATAATCAGTCTGTGAAACGCGTTGGCTATCCGCCTATACCAGCATCTGTTCAAGCTTTCTGAACTGAGTATCAACTGTAGTCAATTGTGTATATGACTGAATGTTATTAATGTGTCACTTTTATATTTTGTTAGTTACTAAAGTCATTACCTCTGCATATTTCACTTTAATATTCCATACTCAGGAAAATATACTGCAACATATAAGTTGTATCACAGAATCTAAATAAGGAAATATAGGAGACAATCGTTTAACCCAAGATGACAAATGTATGGTTTTGCAACAAACAAAATGACATATTGATAATGTATTAATGTATTAGGCTGGGTTCACACTGAAGAACGCAGCGACACACATCAGGAGTCCAGTGCGTCTCCATTCCGCGCTTTAGGTCCGATTTCAGCCCGAATTTTGAGCTGAATTTGGACCTGAAACTGACCAAAAGACGCACAGGACTCCTGTGTAATTCACACCGGAGCCGCTGTGGAGATATGTGAACCTGCTCTATTGAGAGCCGGTCATAATCTTATGGCAAGCGAAATGAATGCAGGGACATTCTGCATCCAATTCGCAATAGTGTGAGCCCAGCCTTAATGGAGTATGATGAAAGGCATCTCACCTGAATACTGAATTAGGTAAGTATTGATAGCCTAAAAAGAGCAATTGGTCAACACAACTTTATCCAAACCCAGTGACCTTCATGCAATATAGGCAAGCCAGAGGAAGGGCATGCAAAAACGGCCCCAAAGTTTCTAATAAAATATAAAGAAATGTGTATAAAAAAGTGTAGGACACAGAAAGGGCAAAAAAATCAGCCAGTCACTGAAACAGATAATGTACCTGAGTAATAAAACTTCTTTTTTTTTTTTTTATTATAAAAGTTGAAGAGCGCAACATAAACCTAGTGTGATACTTGACACTGTTTTAAAAAAAAGAACACATCAATTTCTGTTTCAATGCATGTAGTAGCAATTCTCAATTCTCAAAGTCCACGAAAGGTACACTGCCAAATTTTCCTTCGGCCCCATGTGTTCGCTAAGTGTATATGCATTTTTTTTTAAAAAGAGGGAAAAGACAAGCGCAACCTGCATAGTGTAGTAAAAAAGTGAATAATATTTATTAATGATTAAAAACACACTCACAAAAGAGGAGGAGCCACTGTGAAAATTCCCTGGTTCATCTGTGAGCAGGGGAAAGAAGAGCACAGGCAGGAGGGAGCCGCTGCTGCAGGGAGACAACCCAACCAGGGATGGAAGCCGGAGCCTGGATGGAGAGGATGTCTGACACTGCTGGGAGTGCGCTGGGAAGTAGGGCTTCATGTGCTTCATCCTTGAAAATACTTTCTAACAAATATAGGTGCTGCTGAAAATGAATGACATGAAGAAGTGATTGTGAAGAGTGGGATATTTTTCTTATAAAAGTCCAGTAAAGAGACACTGCCACATTTTTCTTCGGCCACATCTGTTCGCTAAGTGGAAATGCATTTTTACCAAAAAATTCCCCGCCAAAAATTTTTAAGTAAGTTTACAATTTTATGTCAGGCCAAATGCGGCCCAGGGGCTGCAGGGTGGACACCCCTGCTTTAAAGCATTGCCGATCACAGGTGCAATGTCAGGCTCCTGCAGACTGGCAGTGTAGCTGTCTGCCCGTACCTCCAATACAGGCAGGGAGTTCAGTCCAGGAAGAATCAATGAACTGCAAGGATGCTCACCAGCGCCCTCGTACCACAAAAGGCTATCAGTACTTGTAGCCTATTCATTCACAGAATTCTGTGAATGAATGACGCAGCTGTGTGGGTGAAGCCGCAGACGGCTGCACTCTTTTCAAATTGTGACAGCGGGTGCAGAGAAATGATCCCTAGCCCACTGTTACAGGGAGGTGAGGGGGGGATGGGGGGAAAGCTGCAGGAGCAGAAACAGGAAACATGTTCCCAAAGCTGAATTTATCCTCCAACTACATGTGAACAATAATAAAAAAGATTATTATCCCTAGGAATGCACAATATTATTATTATTATACACGATTTATATAGCGCCAACAGTTTACGCAGCGCTTTACAATGTAAAGGGGGGGGGCAGCACAATTACAGTACAGTTCAATACAGAAGGGACAGGAGGGCCCTGCTCGTAGAGCTTACATTCTAAAGGGAGGGGGTGGTGGTACAAAAGGTAATAGATGCAAGGAATCATTTGATGGGGGTAGCTCGGGGACAGTTGTTAGGTAGGTGTAGGATAGGCTTCCCTGAATAAGTGAGTTTTCAGGGATCTCCTAAAGGTGGACAGTTTAGGGGTTGATTGGATATACCGGGGTAGGGAGTTCCAGAGTATGGGAGAGGCTCTGGAGAAGTCCTGAAGGCGAGCATGCGAGGAGGTAACTAGAAAGCAGGAGGTCCTGGGAGGAGCGGAGGGGACGATTTGGGCAATATCTGCAGATGAGGGTTGGTGATGTAGATGGGGGCGATGTTGTGGATGGCCTTGTATGTTGTGGTTAGCATTTTGAATTTTATATGGTGGGGTAGGGGAAGCCAGTGAAGGGATTGGCAGAGAGGGGCAGCAGTCACGGATCGATTAGTGAGGTGTGTTAGTCTAGCAGCAGCATTCATAATAGACTGAAGGGGGGATAACCTGCGTAAGGGTAGGCCATTAAGGAGAGAGTTGCAGTAGTCAATATTGCTTATAAATGTGAACATTTTTAATTAAATTAATTTTTCATTCCAATTGTATGTACTAATGAGGTCTGTGCCATCATTCGCATTGATTACATCCCTTATTTTTGACCACTCAAATATGTTCTATATTGTTGGTTGGAAAACCTGTTTAGTTGGTTTGCAACTCTTTTTGAACATATATTGGCCAACTGTCCTGAAAATTTGTTAGATTTTTGGAGGATCAATAAAAAATTTGCTCCTCCATGGTTATCCTTGCACAGGTGTAATAACCTACATTTGGTTTTGTTGTATATAATATATGGATGGAGGTGTGACATTGGTAGAGCCAGACCTTTTCTTCTTTTTTTTTTGCAGGTGTAATAGCTGGAGCTCCCCAGAAGAAGTGAATCAGGAGTGAAGGCAAGTATTACACTAAGTTTCATGAACTGTTTCGATATATAAGAGACATGAGAATTTGCCAAACCGAGCATAATGCACGCTGCTTAGAGAATTTTACTATGGGGCAAAGCGATGAGCTTGTAGTAAAGCAAACAAAGAGAATAATGTTTAGAGAAGATTGTCTCGTTGGGGTCCTGTCTAAATATTTATCAGAGTAGTGGCAGTAAAGGCTGCGTATCTCATTGCCAGTGACACACAGCGTCTCCCTCTCCCCCCTCCCAACCATAAAGATTCTGCTGAGCACTTTGAAAAGTGAATAGAGTGAGAGCAGGCATAGTGGAAGAGAAAGAGTCAGAGAGGAAAAGGAGAAATGTAGAAGAAGCCTGAAGGGAATGGTGACAAGCCATACCACCAACAGAAGGGAAGATATCTATTTGAGAGAGACTTGAGAGAGAGAAGACATACAAGGTACCTTCATCTTAGACTTAGATGGACATGAAGCGACTAACTCAGCAACAATCTGTCTTTATTCATTTTTTGATGAGTGGAACTTGTTGAATATATTAGTCACAGACTAGAAGGCAGCTGTCCTTCTGAACAAGGTGTTGCTCATAGCATGTCATTTTGGGACTGTGTGTCACAGCAAGACTATGCTTTGTCACTTCACTGTCACTTGCTGAATACAGTTCTTTGACAGTTCTCATCCCTTTGTTACACAAGTCACTGACTTGTACAGGATTCTTTGCACCCATGCTTGCTGCTGTTTCTTGCACTTCCAGGTTCTGCCGATGATTTGTGCAGTTCATCTGGAGGGTGGGGACTCGTTCTGGGGATGAAGATACATGAAGGGTGACAACTGTTTACTTTTCAAAAAGCCCTAAAAAAGGAAAGTCACTGATCTCCAGTTGTGACTCAATCTGTTGGAGGCTGAGGATGGATGACAAGATGCCGGTTGACCATGAGGAACCTCCTACCATGGATGAGTGGTCAGCTGCAGGTCAGTGGATAGGATGTGCAGGGACAGAGGCTAGATTCCAGGAACTGTTTTGTGTCATTGGGGATTACAGAGCAGCTGGTGTATAATTTTGTCTCATAATTCATTGGAAGATAGGGGCATGTGCAATGATTCAACAGAGCTCCCTGAATATTGCAAGGTTGAGAATAAGAATTATTTTAGAAAATATGGCTGGGCAAATGCCAATAAGACGGCCAATGAGTCTAAAAAAGTACAGTCGGTAATAAATTCTCTGGAGCTTTTTCAGATTTTTATCAATGAAAGCACATGTTTCTTGGTTCTTTAAACTTCCTTGCTGTCTCCTGGGTTGGATAGAGTGACTCCTTAAATCCACCTTAATTTGTCCACCACTGTCATATTAGTTTGTCAAAACACAGGTGTCAGCGTCATAGAAAATGAAATACTGGTATAGCTTCCAACCAAAGCACAAACACAAAGTCTTACAAAGCAACCTCCAACCATAGCTAACTTTTGCTTATAGAATCTCTTGGCAGGTTATTTGTTTTTGTGTGTATGTATGTATGTATATATATATATTTTAATTATTTTTTTTGTATTTTTTTTTTTTTTTGTATGCTGTATACCTGTTTCTATTATTATATATCATATTACCCGTTAAGCTCTACAAACATTTTCACATTTCAATGCCCATGAATCTGGCAATATATTATATTATGGGACTATTTTTTGGCTTGTATGTATTGTTTATTTGGGGGGTTAAAAGGATTTCTTTTGGTGATGTTATTTTGCTAGAGTTATATCATTTTATAAAAATGAAAAAAGTGAATATTTTGTAGAAATATGTTTTTTTCAAGTTTAAGCAGTGATAAATGTAAAAAATATTATTGTTTCTATAGATATAAAATACCACTTTTAATACAGAATTTGGCTTGCTTAACATCACACTAACATTATACTTTTAGTACAATGTACTAAGACTTTTTTAATTGAGTGTTGTTTATTGATATTTATAGCAAATACAAAGAAAATAACATACACATATGTTAAGGAGCCTGGGCTCCCCATGAGATATAAAAGGCTGTATACAACAAACAACATAAAAGGGAAAGTAAATAGAACAGATCCATGCTTGTCATATAGTGGCTAAACTGGAACATATTCTTCGTAATACCAGTGGACACTAAATCTAGGTATCGGAATTTGTAACCAGAACTCCACTCTATCCAAGGTTGCCAGGTTTTTGAGAAGCAATGAGTATGAGTTATTACTAATGGCAAGGGCCTTTTCGTAGGAGAAGTTAGTTCTGACCAAAGAGAGTGCTTCTGGAGGATTGGGGGACAGTTGGGGCTTCCAATTTCTTATGATTATGGTTCTGGCTGCCAAAAGTACATGTGTAAGAATGGTACGGAATTCCTTCGGGCATTTCTCCACTCCTAAGCTTGGGAGCACTGGGGCTGGGGTAATGGGAATTAAAATTCCAGTAATTCCAGTAATATCGGATAGAACACAAGAAGCTAGTCAGACATTTACTTGCCCATAGTATATGGTACATTGATCCTGCTTGTCCGCATTCCCGCCAACACATAGGGGAGCCAATGGCGGAAAAGGAATGTATTCACACTGGGGTGTAATCCCACCGGGATACGATTTTTTGAGCCAGTTCCCAGTGTTGGACCTTATGTGTTGCAGTGTATTAACAACCAAGAGCTTTAAGCCATTGAGCATCTGAGAACTGCTGCTTGAGGTCACGTTCTCACTCTACTATAGCAGCAGATTTAACAAAGGTTAGTTTATCTTGGAAAAGTGTGTAAAAGAGTGCAATGCCTCTAAGTTGAGGGTCAAGAGAATAAAGAAAATTCCACGCCTTGGGATATCGCCATAAAAACTGTGTAATACGTAATAGACTGAAGTAATAGTGTCTCGAAAGCTAAAAATTAGTGGTTGTTAATGCTTAAACTGCAAAGGCAACCAAAATGAACAAAATCACACAAAATTTTAAAAAATTTGGTATGAACAGTATAATTTTCTTTTTAGGCAAAATGGACCATGGTGAAAATTCTGTGCGTGCTGGAGAACCAATCATAACACAGATCAAAGTGTCAATTACATAGTGTGGAATAATACCATGTGTGTGGCATTTGCAATCGCTTGTAGCTAGATCAACTACAAACTGCTAAATTTGGTTCCAACCTAACAAAAGTCATACAACTTTAGCTTAGATATTCCAATGAAAATGATATGTAATTATCATGTGGAAATCAGTATTTTAACTCAGGCCTTATAGCACTGAAAAATAAAACCAAGTGCTTGTGCTGATCTTTTTCACATTTTTAAAGATTGTGAACAATACAAATCCATATGTCAATGGTGTAAGTTATACAGTATATTTTTCTTTCTTTAAAAGTTGTGTTTCCTTTTGCATTCAGGATAACAATGTAGAGAAACCGAACATGTTCTGACTTAATAAGGCTAATTTACTAAAGGAGTATGTGATTTTTATGTTTTACTTAGCTTAGAGAATGATGTAAAACTAAGTGAAAATCCACTTTGCAAAAAAAAAATACTCAACCGTGTGCAAAGGAAACTTAAAAAAAAAATTGCTTGCACATGAATGGTTCAAAGTCAGCACAGCTTAATCCAATTCACAAAGCGAAGTGAAAGTTTCCTTTTCAAAGTGAAAACTTAGCTTAGTGAATGAGGCTAAGTTGTGCTGACTTCTATTATCCAAGCATGTGCGAGCAAAATCCTGTTTGTTCATTTGTTTGTTTGTTTTTATACTTCCACATGACTGGGTTTTCTTTGCACTTTTTTTTTTTTTTTTTTACTTACTTTCACCTCATTTACTAAACCAACTGAAAATTAACTGTGCAAAGCAAACACACTATACTCCTTTTGTAAATCAACCCTACTATTTCAAAGTCATTGACATGTATTTTGTATGGATTTTTACATTCAATTGTGTATGCTGAGGTCATATCCTGTATGTTTCCTCTCCCTATACTAAATTATTAATTACTAGTTGACTTCTAAATTGACCCCAGCGATGGAAGTCAGCAATTCCAGAATTAAGTCCCAGGGAAAGCTTTTAATAAGGAATCCCAATACACTAACTCTGCCCTGACCAGAAACCTGGAGTGGAGCTCCTATTACAGAGTAGCTGGATCTAATCACTAGGAAACCCAGTGAGTCAAACTGACTATCTCATTCCTAGTGGCAATCCCTCTTGCTTAACATCTGAATGTTTCTTCGCTGAGCACAAGAAGCTTTAATTATCACATGTGAGATCAAATGATCTCCTCTTCTCATATGTTTCTCAGTAAGCTGGGCAAACCCAAGCGGGCCTTTTGTCAATAAGGTTGAAAGATCTGATACCTGAACATTGTAGAAGCTCCACAGATTTTCACTTCCAGAGGAACCCGTGAGATATTTTTCAGAACAAACTAAACACGATTTACAAGTGACCATGCTGGAAAATTGCTATAACTGACACTGCAGATTTTAATCGCTTCCACATGTCATGACTTTCTTGTTTCCCATAAACTACCTGAATGTTTTGAGTATGTTTACATTTGCTACATTGCTTATGAAAAATTGAGGGCATGAGGGTAATGTTAGCTGGTTTAGAAATATTAAGAACGCTTATTGAACATGACAAATGAGGTTCAATGTAGAAAAATGTAAAATAATGCATTTGGGTGGCAAAAATATGAATGCAATCTATACACTGGGGGGAGAACCTCTGGGGGAATCTAGGATGGAAAAGGACCTGGGGGTCCTAGTAGATGATAGGCTCAGCAATGACATGCAATGCCAAGCTGCTGCTAATAAAGCAAACAGAATATTGGCATGCATGAAAAGGGGGATCAACGCAAGAGATAAAACGATAATTCTCCCGCTCTACAAGACTCTGGTCCGGCCGCACCTGGAGTATGCTGTCCAGTTCTGGGCACCAGTCCTCAGGAAGGATGTGCTGGAAATGGAGCGAGTACAAAGAAGGGCAACAAAGCTAATAAAGGGTCTGGAGGATCTTAGTTATGAGGAAAGGTTGTGAGCACTGAACTTATTCTCTCTGGAGAAGAGATGCTTGAGAGGGGATATGATTTCAATTTACAAATACCATACTGGTGACCCCACAATAGGGATAAAACTTTTTTGCAGAAGAGAGTTTAATAAGACACGTGGCCACTCATTACAATTAGAAAAAAAGAGGTTTAACCTTAAACTACGTAGAGGGTTCTTTACTGTAAGAGCGGCAAGGATGTGGAATTCCCTTCCACAGGCGGTGGTCTCAGCAGGGAGCATCGATAGCTTCAAGAAACTATTAGATAATCACCTGAATGGCCGCAACATACAGGGATATACAATTTAATACTGACATATAATCACACACATAGGTTGGACTTGATGGACTTGTGTCTTTTTTCAACCTCACCTACTATGTAACTATGTAACTATGTAACACGATTATGTTATTAAGCTTCTTTCTCTTTGCCCCGTGTCCAAGACTTTTCCCATTTACAAATGTTTTTATCATATGATTTTGCTGAACAAAGATCTAGAATTCATTTTTTTATTAGGAACAAAATATTATTTATAAAATTTTTAACATATAGCCATCAAATTATAATGATAACGCAACCATCATATATTTTTTTGTCATTTGCATTATTGGGCACTATTTTGTATGGTGTTCAAGGTTATGGAATGTTTCTGCCCTTCTATAAAGCCACGTACTTGAGTAGAGGTTGCCCCAAAAAGTTTGAGAAGGTATGGCAATGCTGGCTCTCATCAGATGACGCTCTGTAATGGAAGGGTTTAAGTAATACATAAACAGAATCTCCACTAGTTAGAGTAGCCTGGCATGCTTAGCAACGACCAAGTGATCTGGCTTAATCCTCTATATCTCATTAGTCTACACTGGGGGTTGTAAAGGTTTGCATTTTTTTCACCTTTGTGCATCCTATGCATTAAAGCGGGGTCCACCTATCTATCGGTTTTTTTTTTTTTAGTTCTTTCACAAACTTTTCTTCTCAGTATTACATACTCACATATTGTGTGTAATATGTCCGCCTGTGTCAGATTTCGTCGGAAAGAATAACTTATATTATTCACTGCAGGCGGTTTCCATCTTCATTGTGGGCATTTGAAGCCCACAAGCATTTATTTCCTGGATGTGGTGAATGCTGTGCTCCCAGCATTCACCGCTCGTTCCCGCACATGCTCAGTGGCATCCTGGGAAGCCTGAGACTAGCTCCCAGGAGTCTGGGAGAGGCTAGAAACATGCCTACTCCCACGGGAGGAGAACCAGGAAGTGCAAAGAAGAATAGAAAAATAAAAGGTAATTAAGGCGATTTAAATTTTTTTAAATGGCATGTCAGCATCTAGGCAAGGAAGAGAATACATACAGATATTGTTCAAAATTTGGGTGGAACTCCGCTTTAAGGTGAAAAAACATCCGACAATACCAGCCCCCCCGTTTTACTTACCTGAGCCCGTTCACCTGCTGCGCTCGCCCCCGATGTCCTCTTCGCTGCTCAGCCTGGCGTTGATTGGCTAGAGTGGATGGATTGAAAGCAGCGCAGCAATTGGCTCGCGCTGCTGTCAATCACATTCAATGACGCGGCGCGCCGGGGGGAGGGGCCGAGTGATACAGTGAGCGGCTATAGCCGCCGGCTGTATCGCGGGAGCGCGCCCGCAAGAACTAACCACCATGCGAGAGAGCTTGCATGAGGGTGGTTAGTTCTTGCGGGGAGGAGCTGAGACAGCTGCCGAGGGACCCCAGAAGACCAGGTTCGGGGCCACTCTGTGAAAAATGAGCTGCACAGTGGAGGTAAGTATAACATGTTTGTTATTTTTTTTTAAATTGCCTTTACAACCCCTTTAATTGATGTAAAAATGCTGGAAGGGTAATACATACTTTTTAACTGCCTGTAATTTTTGGGCCATTGCACAACAGGGATGGGGGGGGGGGGGGGTTGTTGGGGTTGTTGGGGTTGCATTTTGTGTATTGTTATAAAAATTTGAATAAAGATCATTTCAAAAAAAGATTATGGAACGTTCCATATTACCATATTAGCACCTAACCAGCTTCTCCATTTCCTATTGGTTAATAGATGGAAGGCTACAATGGTTGGGTGCTAAGACAACAATGTAAACACATCGTGGTTGATTTACTAAAACTGGAGAGTGCAAAATCTGGTGTGGCTGTATATTGCAGCCAATCAGCGTCTAACTTCAACTTGTTCAATTAAGCTTCGACAAAAAAACCTGGAAGCTGATTGGTTTCTATGCAGAGCTGCATCAGATTTGCACTCTCCAGTTTTAGTAAAGCAACCCCTCCATGTTATATATTGGGTATGTCTGGTATAAACTAGAATTTACAAAATTATCCTGTTGCCCATAATCAGCAATGGATAGTGAAGAGACATATTAACTACTAGCCGACCAGCCTCCATTATTCTACCGTGGCAGGTTGGCTCTCCTGCACAAATCGCCGTAGCTGTATGTCGGCCCTTTAAGCAGCTATAGCGGGCGCCCACGCGCCTGCTGCACGGCGCAGGACCCGATGCGTGTGGCCGGCGGGCGTGATGCCTGCCGGCCATGCACGTTTGCAGGCAAGAGAGCCAGAACGGGGATGTGTGTGTGTGTGTAAACACACACACATCCCCATTCTGTCAGGATAGGAGAGACAGATCGTCTGTTCTTACTAGCTAGGAGCAGCGATCTGGCTCCTCCTCTAGTCAGTCACATCCCCATACAGTTAGAAACACACACAAGGGAACACATTTCACCCCTTGATCGCCCCCTAGTGTTAACCCTTTCCCTGCCAGTAACATTTATACAGTAATCAGTGCATTTTTTTAGCACTGGTCGCTGTATAAATGTCCGTGGTCCCAAAAATGTGTCAAAAGTGTCAGATCTGTCTGCCAAAATGTCGCAGTCCCGCTAAAAATCGCAGATCGCCGCCATTACTAGCACAAAAAATAAAAACTGCAGAAGTGATCAAATACCGCCAAAAGAAAGCTCTATTTGTGGGAAAAAAAGTACGTCAATTTTGTTTGGGTACAACATCGCACAACCGCGCAATTGTCAGTTAAAACAACGCAGTGCCAAATCGCAAAAAATGGCCTGGTCATTAAGGGGGCAAATCCTTGAAGTGGTTAAGGCAGGCATACAGAATGGGAAAACTCTGGGCAGACCTCACCAGTGGTGTGATACTTAATATTTTTCCAAAAAGTAGGTAGGAGAATTAATAATAACAAGCTCCAAGGTCTGAGCTGTGGTGTTATTTATATTGGATTATATAACCTGATGTTGTAGGGGTGAGTATATCAAAAGAGGGACTGTACAAAATTCGAAATAATTTGCCAACTGAAACATTCATATTTGTGATTGTATGTATTTGGCTGCAGCTAGCCTTTATTTGCAAAGAAGGATGAAAAATAGATATTTTGTGTGAAAGTTATGTAGTCTGTAAATTACTTTTAACAAAATTTTAGAAAAATGGTTAACCAGAGTTTCCAAATAAGCTCTTATTTTTGACAACATTTGAATTACTTTCTGAGCAATTAGATGCTTACTAAATACTAAGGCCGTTAAATGAAAAATCACTATGTATTGTAGCCTTACAGAAATCCCAACTGCATTAAAATGTTTTTAGTCTTAAACTAAAGCTGGCCATACACCCATAGTTCTATATTCTCAGCCTGCAGACTGAATGAAAGAAATCTATCAGATTGCTTTATTTATGTAAAACAATGCAGATGGACAGATCCCCTGAAGCTACTATTGTTCGCTCGTGTTGATCTGCGCCAGAATACGCAGCTTCAACTTGTGCTTTGGAGGTCTTTAACTTATCAAACTGACACAGCTTTGTACTACAGGTGCACTATTTATATTTGTGTAAATGTCCTTTCTAATAAAAGTTATTGTCTTCTAGGTTTATTCTATTGTCCTTTGCTTGTAAATGCCTGGTTGTATATTTAACGTCAACACCATATTCTGAAACCATGCTTTTGTCATTCTCTAAAGATGGTGTGCATAAAGTATGTGGATCCTCAGTACGTAGGGAAAGACATGGCGCTCGAGCTTACGAATGAATAGAAGGGCATGCCTGAAATCTTTAAATACCGTATTTATCGGCGTATAACACGCACAGGCGTATAACACGCACATTCATTTTAAGAGGGAAGTTTCAGGAAAAAAACTTAAATTTTAAATAAGGAACTTTGAAACAAAATAAGGGTCAGTGCCCATCTGCAGCCTCACCATTGCCATCAATGCAGCCTGATCAATGCCCATCTGCAGCCTCACAAGTGCCATCAATGCAGCCTCATCAGTCCACATCAGTGCAGCCTCACCATTGCCATCAATGCAGCAGCCTCACCATCAATGCAGCCTCATCAGTCCACATCAGTGCAGCCTCACCATTGCCATCAATGCAGCAGCCTTGCCATTACCATCAATGCAGCAGCCTCACCATCAATGCAGCAGCCTCACCATTGCCATCAATGCAGAAGCCTCACCATTGCCATCAATGCAGCAGCCTCACTATTGCCTTCAATGCAGCAGCCTCACCATTGCCAGTCTAGAGGGGACAGGGAGGGGGGCGGGACGAGCGCTGACAGATTACATACAGTTTAACAGTGTTACAGAGGCCGCCAAGTAAACAGGAGATTCTCGCTGTATGTAAACTGACGGCGCTCGTCCCGCCCCCCTCCCTGTCCTTTCCGAGGCAGCTAAAATTGAAGTATTGGGGTATAACATGCACACGCTATTTGCACCCAATTTTCACGGTGAAAAAGTGAGTGCTATACGCCAATAAATACAGTATATCCAGTGGTCTGTGTATGAAAAAAATCACTTTGGGAATGTCTCATTTGTGCAAAATTAACAAATAATACGTATAATGTTTATAATATAAATGAATGGATTCAGTCAGCGCAAAACCACAATATAAATCCTAATATAAGCAGCTGATCACTCAAGGCCAATATATTGCAATCTTTAAATGGACACAGAATACAAAATAATGCAGCGCTAAAAGTTAACTAAAATTGCATAAGGATAAAAGCTAGTTGCTATAAAACGCATAAAAAGTCCCAGATTAATAAATTAGAAAGCCAGGGATGACATGAATGAAGACACCAGCAGTCAAGTGTAAACTCCTCAATGGTGATCGGGGTGCTCAAGACGATCGTAATTATGCCGTGTACACACGGTCGGATTTTCCGACGGGAAATGTTCGATGGGAGCTTGTTGTCATAAATTCCAACCGTGTGTAGGCTCCATCGGACATTTTCCATCGGAATCTCCGACAAACAAAATTTGAGATCTGGATCTCAAATTTTCCGGCAACAAAATCCGTTGTCGTAAATTCCGATCGTGTGTACACAATTCCGGCGCACAAAGTTCCACACATGCTCGGAATCAAGCAGAAGAGCCGCACTGGCTATTGAACTTCATTTTTCTCGGCTCGTTGCACGTGTTGTAGGTCACCGCGTTCTTGACGTTCGGAATTTCCGACAACATTTGTGCGACCGTGTTTATGCAAGACAAGTTTGAGCCAACATCCGTCGGAAAAAAAAACATGAATTTTGTTGTCGGAATGTCCGATTATGTGTACGCGGCATAAGTGCACATCCTTATCTGCGCTTCCACCACCGTAGGTACAGGCCGCTCGCCTTAATCTGTGGACCTTGGAATTAACAGAAAGGTTATACAAGCAGTCCCCACTGGGGCAATCATAAGATGCAAGTCTTTCTAACGGCCGATCCAACGATTGAAATCCAGCCTCAATAATGCAGCAGCAGTATGGAAACTCTCTTATGCAGTCATGGTTCATGTAAAATCAATGAGACATATATAGTGCTCTCTCCGTTTTGACTAAAACCGACTTTTATTCAAAATAAAATGCTACTTACAAACACAGCACTGCAACCCCAGTGGCAGGCATATAGCTAATGCTATGATCGTCTTGAGCACCCTGATCACCATTGAGGAGTTTACTCTTGACTACTGGTGTCTTCATTCATGTCATCCCTGGCTTTCTAATTTCCTAATCCGCGACTTTTTATGCATTTTATAGCAGCTAGCTTTTATCCTTATGCACTTTTAGTTAACTTTTAGTGCTGCATTATTTTGTATTCTATGTTTATAATATGTGTATATCAGTTTCTTTTTGTTGCCCTTCGCATGTCATTATCATTTGATCCTAAGACAAAACAGCTGTAAAAATATTCCACCATAAGAAGTAAAGAACATTCGCCAGTAGAGAAAATAGCCTAACACTATAGGCTAAGAACATTTGACCAGAAGAGGAAATAGTATTGGGGAGACCTCTGCTTTGTGTACATTGTCTATGGAGGTTCCTATGAGAACGCCCAAACAGATGAATGTTCGGCCAAGCAAACCTCCAGCTCAGAGCCATGGACATGGCAGACGTACTATCCAGTACCTGTCAAGTGAATGTCTTATAGTTTCAGTGCCTCATATTTATTTTTTATGCATTCTTATTATGCAGCCATATTAGATAAAATATGCCAAAGAGGTGTCCCACACAGGGAGTTTAAACCAATAAGCTGGCAGGCCCACCCTATGGGTATCTGCTATTAGGTGTCCCCTTATACTCCTGATGTATGTCCCTGATGCATGTATTCCTTAACACAAGAGGTCACAGAACTTGTCATAGTATACCAACATACTGTATGTGGACATATGTTATGCACCACAAGGACCAAAGACCGATTGTCAAAATCTGTTTTGTGTTGCATGTTAGGCTTGCGGTCATTATTGGTTTAACTTCACTATTTTTCTCTTAGGATCAATTGTTTTTGAATGTTACATTCGTAGGTGAAAGGCAACGACTGGAACCTGACATTATACATATGTTGCATGTTGCACAAATAATTAAACATTTACAAAGCTAATTTTTTATACATAGACCCCTAATGCTGGCCATACACGGTTCGAATTTCAAAAGAATTTTCTTTCGAAAATCATATTTAAGAATTTTCGTACGAATTTCGCACCATTAGTGGGCTGCAGCAATGGCCGATTTTCGTGTGGCCATCGAATTTGTTGGAAATTTTTAGGAAAAAAGAACGATTTTCTAATCAATGATGGGAGAACTGTGCGAGAAATGTAATAAGGAAAGAAAATTTACGGAGAGAAAAGAAGATTCCCGCCCACGAAAATTCTCTTCTGTAGCAACATGTGGTGAAATTGAAGGCTTGGTCGGCCAAATTTCGAAAATCAATGGTGGCATCATCAGATCACAAAAAAAACGAACTTTCTGATTTTGAAAAGAAAATTTGTTCAAAATTCGACCGTGTATGGCCTGCCTTAGAGTTTGAATAATGTTTAGAAGGGGCACAGGAGGTCAATTCAAAGAGTAACATTAAGCTTGGTATACAGGCAGAGTTTTGTTTCATTCAACCAGCAGGTTGAACTTAAAAAAACCTCACAGATCCTCGCACCAACACAAGCAATGTTGTCCCAGGGATAACCCCCGTGGCTCTATTTTATTCTGACAGCGGGGACTCTCTACCACCATCAGAATACACAGATCAGCGCTGCAGCCATTGGCTGCATGCACTGATCAAATGCTGGTTTTATAGCAAGGCAGTTCGACAGAATCTTGTCTGATAACCGGCTTCTGTTGAACTGACAAATGTACACATGTACTAAAATTTGTCTGGCTCCTGCTAAACCAGCCAAATTTCAAAACATGTATATCCAGCTTTAAAATGTGGTATTTCCCAGACTGGGGTATGGGTAGAGTAGGCATAACCCCGTCCCCTTATGACAGTGCTTGTACCCTAATCACTCTCATGCCAGGTCCACGTATTGTCAACTGAGGGGCAAGGCCATATCCAAATCTACGCAAATACCACCATAGGCTCACTATAACCACTTTACCAAGACTACAAGTTCACTTAGGGGAACTGCTTAAAGCGGTATTAAACCCAAAACCAAAAATATAATATTCTGCAGCTTACCAATCATTAGATCTTTTAATAGGCTTTTTTCACCTGGTGATCCGGCCAGTAAATACACTTGGTAGTGCCTCCACTTTGGATGAAGGAGCAACAGAGACACCTTTGGACAAAAGCATTGTCAGTCTGGGGGGAAGGCCATGTTAGATGTACTAGCAGATTTAGATACACTAACAAATTAAAGCCGAAACCCAAAATTTTACACATAATACAGATGATCACACATGGAGCCTCATACAACTGTGAGTCCTGAGATTGTCTCAGCGATCGCGACCGGGATTCTCCTTGAACCTGGATCTCTACCATCCTTTCATATAGGGGTACTCCGGATCATAGTTGGGAGACTACTGTTACACCCCATTGGTTTTTAGATACATATCACACAATGTTACGCTCTGTTACTGTGATAGATGATGGATATGTATTACGGCCATACATAGGTGTGCGCAGCCTATTGCATTAGGGTGTGCACCCTTAAGCTCAAACACACATGCGTGTGCGGGTGTCTACATATATATGACCCATGCACATTGATCTCCCTGCTGGCACAGTGAAAGAGAAGAACATAAACACTTCTCTTATTGCGGAGCCAGCAAGAGGGAGATCTTTCCCCTGTTTCTGCTGCTACACAGAGCGATAACACTAATGTGCACAGGGTGATCAGGGTGTGCCTGGGCACACCCGGCACACCCTGTGCGCACGCCTATGCGGCCATACCTTCTATCTCTCTGTATAGTGATGACAGAAAATTGACTCCATTCTGTCAATGTGTTTGGTCATTCTAAACTCTGTTATTCATTCAATAAAAATATTGAACTATAAAGCCGAATCCCAGCTAGTATTTTATAAGCAATTACATCAAACTGTTTTTTTTTTCTTTTGGGATAAAGGTTTTTACATAAATAAAAAAATTATTTTAAGCACCCCTGTCAGTGGTAAATGGTTTGTCTCATCTCTCTAACTACTACAACTGCAGGACAGCTTGTTCTGTTGAAAAACATCAGACTTACTGGCAGGATCACCAGGTTAAAATTAAAAAGAAAGAAAGCCTGAAAAGAAAACGAAAGCAGCCCTTACATCTTAGAATTGGTAAGCTGCAATATAATAATTGTTTGCTTTTGGGTTTAATACTTTTCAAATCACATTTCCTAATCTTGTGGGCTCCTACTAGACTATTTCCTGGCCCAAACAATGCATGGCTGTTAAACAGCTCTTTAACCACTTGCCGACCAGCCGCCGTCATTATACTGCGGCAAGGTGGCACAATCCCGCGAATCGCCGTAGCTGTACGTTGGCTCAGGATCTCATTTTTGTGGGCACGCACGCACCGCTGGAGGTCACACAGTCCCTCATATAGTTAGAAAACGCCTGCAGGGAACACATTTAATCTCTTGCCCGCCCTTGATGTTAACCTCTTCCCTGCCAGTAACGTCGGGCGGCGTGATTGAAGATGGATGGACTTTGCAAGACACTTTTTTTTTTCTTTTTTAATAAAGGAATTGTCAAAAACTGTCTGTTATGGCTTTGGTGAAAGGGTACGGGTACAATGTTCCGATTCACATGGGGGGGGCGGGATCTGGGAGCCCCCTTGTTAAAGGGGGCTTCCAGATTCCGATAAGCCCCCCGCTCGCAGACCCCAACAACCAATGGCCAGGGTTTCAGGAAAAGGCCCTTGTCCCCATCAACATGACCCCAAAGCACCCTCCCCATGTTGAGGGAAAGGGGCCTGGTATGGTTCAGGAGGGGGGGCGCTCACTCGTCCCTCCTTTCCTGGCCTGCCAGGCTGCTTGCTCAGATGAGGGTCTGATATGGATTTTGGGGGGACCCCATGCCAATTTTTTTTTTTTAATTTGGCGTGGAGTTCCCCTTAAAATCTATGCCACACCCAAAGGGCCTGGTATGGATTTTGGGGGGGACCCCATGCCGTTTTTTGTCTTTATGCTGTCATAGGGTTCCCTTTAACCACGTCAATGCACTGTATTATATACTCTGCACTGACTGCACTGTAGAGAGATAGATATATATATATATATATATATATATATATATATATATATATATATATATATATATATATATTAAACTGCCTGCACGCCACTAACTAACCTGCCTAATCTAGCTCAAGTTCTCTTAATCTCCTCCACGTATCACACTACATACGGCCGCCATATGAGCAGTCTTATATAGTGTGGGACATGGACTTAGCCCCCTGAGCCATGATTGGCCAAAGGCACCCTGCCTTTGGCCAATCATGGCTCTCCCAGGAGATGGCGCTGTGATTGGCCAAAGCAAGCAGGTCAGGTGCATGCTTTGACCGATCAGGAGCCACCAATGCACTGCAATTTCGCAGTGCATTATGGGGCCCTTCCGCGGCTCTCGAATTTGCCGTGAACGCCACATATGTTCATTTAATCTGTGGATAAACAAACACACGATGTTCGAGTTGAACTTACGAACAATTCGAACATCATGACCATCCCTACACTTTGTCTGCCTACTTTCCTTTTTACAGTAAAGGGGCTTCCAGGTTACATGGTAAATGCCCTCTGCTTCTGAAATCTGACTTCTCTATGTAATAACACGGATAGTTTCTTATCTCATGACTTCTCAGTTTCATCCACCTGGAAATTTGGGATTGTGTCTGCAGCACTTGCCAGTGAAATCTGGTATTGTGGTGACTTCAGTATTTAATCCTCCAGTGGGTTTTCTGTAGGAGTATATGGCAGATTTATCTCTAGGATTGGATCCGGGAATTTCAGCTCATATCAGAGACCTGCTGCAGTTATAGACAGGCATGGAAAGGTCCCAAAAAGAAAAAATCAGAGTTACATGGAGCATTAGAGAGCCAGCTGACCCAAAAACGCTAAAGTAAATTATAGTGAGCCTATCCTCCTACTTTCCACCTACACTCTGGGGGTTATTTACTAAAGGCAAATCCACTTTGCACTATAAGTGCACTTGGAAGTGTAGTCGCAGTAGATCTGAGGGGGACATGCAAGGGAATTAAAAAAAAACATTTTAGCTTGCATATGATTGGATGATAAAATCCGCAGAGCTTCCCCTCAATTCAGATCTCCCCCTCAGATTTACAGCAATCTACAGTGACTGCATTTACAAGTGCACAGCTTTTTCTCTTCAGTTACCAAACATACTTCTGTGAATCAGTACTGCTAGGACCTTGATGAAGGGGACACACCCCGAAAGCTTGTCCTGAAAAATGTTAGCGCAAATAAAAAAAGTATCACAGACAGTACTCAATTGACTTTGCTTCCAAATATAGAAAGTGTCCTTATGGATAATGTTAATCAGCCTTCTAGGATTTGTCTTTGTGTAATTATTTGTGTATGTTTTGAGACCCCATGCACACAGGACCCCCCCCCCCCCCCCAAATATGCCTTTGCACCAGGGGAAAAAATACATCTTAAAAAACGAATGCTTTGCATGCATGTTCATGTATATTTATCCACATTAATGCATATGGCGTTAATGTATTCTATTAAACAGAAAATGTATTTATTCTGGCCATTAGAATGCATGAACATGCAAATGAGTGACTGCGCCTAAACGCGTCTAGCATTTATGCACATTTGTATGAGTTTGTGGACAGTGTAATACTCCACAGGTTACACAAGATGAGGCTCAGACCTAGAATGGATCTGCATGTTGTGTTTTTTCTTTGGTGCTGACCTCTCTCCTCATTTTCTTTATATGTTGTAGCCAGGGCCGGGACAAGGGGTGGGCAGGAGGGGCGGCTGCCCCTGGCGCAATGGTATATTGCAGGGGTTGGGGGCACCCTGACCCTAACCCTAGGGGAGAGGGGGGCGAAGTTTGGCATCTTTGCCCTGGGCACTGGATGACCTTGTCCCGGCACTGGTTGTAGCTGACCAGACATTTACATTGGATATTGAAATCTCTTGTACATCCTCCACCTAGTATAGAACAGTAGTTAACGGGCTACATACTGATGATATCAGATGGGTCTAATACTCTACTATCACTTCATATGGTGTTAGTGACATTAAACACACCTAAATTCTGGAAAAAAAATATAGTCTTTGCTTATCCCACTCAGATTTCTCAGTTTTTAGTACGTTTAGGAAAAAACAAGTATGTGGCTGGTTATTGTGGGAGAGCAATGCTTTTTTTTTATTTTGTCTGTATTTTATCCCTTTAATACAGATGACAGAAGATTTCCACAGACCCTTGTCCAGGGTCATACTGTACAACAAAGGACACACACTTATTAAAATCTAAAGTTTCTAAGCTGGCCTGTGTGTGTTCAGCAAATGTTCACATACAGAATCAATCACAACATCCGCTCAGCAGATTAGTGCTAGCATGATTAAACACATAGACAAGAAGTCAGCGCACGTGAAATTAAGGCTGAAATCATATTAGAAAGCAGCGCAGCAATCGGCCTTGTAATCTCCACAAAACGCAAGTTGTGAGATTCCCACAAAACCTCAAAATTGAAGCTTGATGCCAGCAAATCATCCATCTGTCCTCATATTTTTTGTAGGAAAACGTGATTAAAGATGAGATCAACAAATTCGGGGTACTTTGTCACAGTAAGTGGGCTTAGCATTATATGACCATATAGTGTGACCAAACCCCCCGTATTTTTGAATATGTTCAGGTGTTTTTAACTAGCCTTGCAGGATAAATGTCATTTTTTGTATGTGTGCGCTGTAATCTGTTCTGTAAAAATGTGATCAGTGGCAGACATAAAGTCCAAAGGGTCCCTCCAGAAGAAAATATTAGGTTCCTCATCTGATTCTCATCACTGTTGACCTATGTGCATGGCTCTTCAGGGGTTCTGTGCGGCACACTGCATCCACTTCTGCAATGCTATTGTCTCATCTTGCTTTAAGTCAACAGATCTGGTCATGTGACATCAACACAGCAATAGGAATTTAGTTTCTTTATGTTCATCTTCCTACCCTGTTTCCCCGAAAATAAGACCTAGCGTGATTGTCAGTGATGGCTGCAATATAAGCCTCACCCCCCAAATAAGCTCTACCCTGTTTCCCCGAAAATAAGCCCTACCCTGAAAATAAGACCTACAAGGACTTTAACTAGGGCTTATTTGGGGGGTAGGGCTTATATTGCAGCCATCACCGACAATCACGCTAGGTCTTATTTTCGGGGAAACAGGGTATGTATTGCCAGAACCCTGTTATCTGCATGGCATTCTTAGTTTCTGTATCCTCCATGCTCCAGCATTGGTCACATAAGCAATATGTTTATCCTGGAGTGTCACCCAGTTTGAATATTATTGGATGTCTTGCATAGCTTCCAACTGTCCCTGATTTCGAGGGACTGTCCCTGATTTGGAACAAGGTCTCTCTGTCCCTCTTTCCTCCTCATTTGTCCCTCATTTTGGTCTGATCTATATAGTTGTATATAAAATGCATTTTTTATCTTTCCAAAAAGGGTTTCCCAGTGCTAAACCTTTCATCCAATTTCTAAATTGCTGTATTTGTAATTTTCAAAGGAATAGTAGTGGTAAAAAAAAAAACATTTTTGGGTTCAACTAACCATTTTTTTTATAATTCTCCTTTAAGGGGGTGTGACAGGAGGTGTGTCCTATGCCTACATAATATTGCTGAAAGGTGTCCCTCATTCCCATCTCAAAAAGTTGGGAGGCATGTCCTTGTTCTATGTACTACACAGACAGTTGAGTCAGCAAGGAAAAATTCTGGTAAACTCAAAAAGGAAGCTCCTACCAAGACATAAAATGAGCACCTTTTTCAACGAACAACTGAGGCTAGAGTTATTTTGAAGCTAGAGATAGTTGCAGCTGTTTGAAAAATACTTGTAGGGCTTTGTATAAGGACATTGACAAAGAACACCTTGTTCTTTTCACCTTCTCAAACGCAGGCGGCATTACTATGTATTTATGGACTATTTAAAGAGGGCCAACTAAGCTTTCTCCAACGCTTCCAAGATCAGCCTGGTATCCTGCTAAGCAGAAAATAACGTTCTGCAAATGCTTGCTAAATACTACATTTATCAAGAGAAGAGAAATGGTAACCATAAATGCCTGGGGTAAACAAATGCAAATAATGTTATTTATCAAGAGAATACCCACCATCAGGGGCGGACTGACCATTTGGCCTCTCGGGCACTGCCCGAGGGCCCCGGGCCACTAGGGGGTCACATCAAGGTTGCCAGCCTCAGTAAAACAAGGGACAGTATGTAAAAATCTGTGTTTTTTTACATCTGTCTCTGAAATGTCCCTTACCGACATCATTTTGGTCTGAAAAGCTTGAGATTACAGCTGCCCCACCTCTCCAGTACCTTCTCAGCCAATAGAAACATGTCTGTGTATACTGTATGTCCATGTATGTGTATACTGTGTGATTGTATACTGTGTGATTGTATACTGTGTGTGTATACTGTATGTCCATGTATGTGTATACTGTGTGATTGTATACTGTGTGTGTGTACTGTATGGCCCCATAATCTCTGATTGCCTGGGGGCCCCATAATCTCCTATTGGCCGGGGGCCCCATGAGTTGTCAGTCCACCCCTGCCCACCATATTCTCTTGTGGGTACTACCTTATTTGCCAAAATTACAGAAGCGTGAGAAGATGTTTGCTAAGCATTTTTCTGAAGCTTGTTTGAACTAGGCCTGTGTGTGGAGTACCAACCTAGCACACTAATATTGCCATATATTTATAAATGATGCTGCTTGCAGGTCTATACATTTTTTTTTTATTCAGGACTCAGTATACAGTAGACCCATTCTCCATTCACTAAAACATTGTATGAATTTGTGGACAGTGTAATACTCAACAGGTTACACAAGATGAGGCTCAGACCTAGAATGGATCTGAGAAACAAAGTAATATACATAGCTACACAGGATCAGGCTTTTTGACATTTAGTTACCCTTTCTACATATGCTGCCCAAGAATATCTTGAACTGTTTCTGATGTGCTACAGCACACGTGTCAAACACAACGCCAGCTGGCCGAATCCGGCCTGCCAGGCCATTTCATGTGGCCCTCGCACCTCTCCTGCAGCTATGGCACCCCCCTCATCTGCGCCCCCAACTTGCCTCAGCAGTTGGCAGCAGAGAGGAGAACAGAACTCCTCCGCTTGATCCTGTGCTTCTCTGTGCATCCACAAAGAGGCTCATCTCTGCTCCCCTTCCATCTCAGCAGTTGGCAGCAGAGAGGAGGACAGAACTCATCCTACAGATCCTGTGCCTCTCTGTGCAGCTGCAGAATCTCTGCCTGCCCTGGTCTCAGCATTTAGCAGACTCTGGCAGCTGACTGCAGCCCTCCTCTGGTTCTCCTCCAGATGCTGCACTTTCTGCTTGCCAGCTCTGCCTCCAGCTTCTTCCCAGCAGCAGCACAAGATAAGGGGGGTGCACTGTGTTGTAAGGAAGGGTGGGGGACTCTTGACTTCTATGGGCGGGGGGGGGGGGGACCTTGACATCTGATGTAAGGGGGGTGGGTTGCTCTGGATATTCAGTCTTACAGCTACAACCGGCCATTTGAGGGCAACCATAACACTAATGCGGCCCGCAATTAAATTGAGTTTGACACTCTTGTGCTAGAGGGAAATTTTGAGTATTATAGGCAATCCGATGTTTGCTGTTACAGAGGAAATTTTTGAAAAAAAAAAAAGCTTGTTGCAACCAGGGTCAATCAATCCTCCATTCTTCTACACAAACGACTGTGGGATGGGGAACACCTTTGATGCACTTTTTTAGGTTTGTTTGAAGATTGTGGCACATCCTGGCTTTCAGTACACCTGTGTAAGGATGGGCAAATATCTCCTTGCCTCTTGTTTTTGGGGTGATAATTTGCCCACCTACAGTCATCCATAGGCACTGCAGATATCACACACCAAACCAAAATAATCTTACTATTTTACTGTGTCAATGTAACATACGTCATGTGATCACTGAACCTTCTGTATGGTTCTCCAGCTGCTGTGGAGTGACCAGTCCATCGTGTCCTGGTAGCCACAATGTCTACTCTCTCTACAGTAGCTTTCATCAAAAGCATTTGCTATAAGCTATGAACTATGAGAACCTGGACACCAGAAGCTAAATCATCTAATAATAGAAAACCAAGAATAGAAAACACCTAAGCCAATCAATGTTCTTCATCCTAGCAAATGCTAAATTTAAAGCAATGAAACATGAAAAAGTAACTAAAAGCAAAATTAAGTTGACAAATAATTATCCAAAGTGCTTTCTTGTGTGAAAGGACATAATATAGGAAGCATTGTGGCTTAGATGGAGCCCCGTGGCCTTCTGTTTCAGAGGTCATCCAAGCCCACATTGGTAGGTTAACTGGCTTTCCATATTGTCTTCCCCATCTATCTATCTGTATTTCTGCAAATCAGAACATTGGGCTTGATTTACTAAAACTGGAGAGTGCAAAATCTGGTGCAGCTGTGCATGGGAGCCAATCAGTTTCAAACTTCAGCTTGTTCAATTAAGCTTTGGCAAAGAAACCTGGAAGCTGATTAGCCTCTATGCAGAGCTGCACCAGATTTTGCAATCTCCAGTTTTAGTAAATCAACCCCAAAGAACTGTAAAGTAACATGTATGTAAATCCAAAATCCATTTTCAGTGCATTTGTTTTACTGTATACAGTAAAACCTTGGTTTGAGAGTAACTTGGTTTGAGAGCGTTTTGCAAGACAAGCAAAATTTTTGAATACATTTTGACTTGATATACAAGCGATGTCTTGATATACAGGTAGGGTCATATCACAACTGAGTATAAAAGAGAAGAGTGTAGCAATATGGTTACATTTAGACCCGGTTCACACAGGGGCGACTTGTCAGGTGACCTAGCCGCCTGACAAGTCGCCTCCCGTTCTGTACAATGGAACCGTTCTAATTGGAGCGACGCAAGTCGCTCCGACTTAGAAGAAAGGTTCCTGTACTACTTTGGGGGTGACTTGCATAGACTTCTATACAGAAGTCGTTTTGCAAGTCGCCGTGGCAGTCGTGTGCAGGTCGCCTCGGTGAGGCGACCTGCAAGTCGTGCTGCTTCTAGTGTGAACCGAGCCTTAATGAAGGTACAACATTTAGCAACATATTGCTACACTTAGAGGCGCCTCTCTTCTCTTTTATACTCTGTAGCTCCTGCTGGATTTTGCTTCTAATCCCCTTGTGGAGGCTTCCATTTGTAGATGGACATTTTATGGTTACACAATCTATCACATTGCTATAATCTTTTTATATGGACTATAAACTGAAGGACCTATGAATAAATAGTTGTGGAACAAATCATTTGAGATTCCATCATTTCTTATGGGGAAATTCGCTTTGATATACAAGTGCTTTGGATTACAAGCATGTTTCTGGAACGAATTATGCTCACAATCCAAAGTTTTACTGTACAGTTTTCATAAGCAATTTTTTTTTAATTTGTTGCAAAGTTTCTTACCTTGAGATCCTGCCAGTGACAGCATTTCCCACTTCCCAGTAGGATCTCGATGATAAATCACTGCCTTGCAACTAGCAGCAGCGATGTAAGGCAGGTCATAGACAGTGCAAATTTCTTTCCTGCAACCGTGAGTTGCCGGAAAAAAAAGTCCCACGATTCTCCCATCAACACAGACAGTGCTGACAAAGGAATCTTTCCTGCCGCATCATAGGGCTGGATTTACTAAAGGCAATTGCACTCTGAAAGGGCAGTCGCTCCAGAGTTTAGTAAATGAGGTAAAGCTTCACTTTGCAAAGAATACCCGATCACGTGCAAGGAAAAAAAAAACAGCATTTTTGCTTGCACATGATTGGATAATGGAAGTCAGCAGAGCTTCTGCTCATTTACTAAGCTCTGGCGCAAACGCTTTTGCAGAGTGCAACTGAACTTTGCAAAGTGCATAGTCTATTTGCCATTAGTAAATCAACCCCATTGTAATCTCCTGGCTGGGGAAGCCACTCCCACCGGGTGAAGACAGTGTTTATTGCTAGTGGCTATAGCGGCTAGCGATAATCACAAGTAAAATCCAGCAGGCTGGTTGTACCCAAGTTAATTGATCAAACAACTTGGTACATTCAGCCTGCCCATACATGGTTTGAATCTTGAATCATGATTCAAACTGTCTATTGCCAGCCTTAAGGCCCGTACACACGATACGAAAATCGGAAGTAAAATTTTGTTCGACAAACAATCTGCCGATTTTCAGATCATTAGTATGGTGCTTTTGATAGCCGATTCTGATTTTCAGTCCGACAAAAAGCTGGATGTGCAGACTATAAACTTTTTGTGGTACATGAACTCAACATCCCTTCGGGTCTGATATAGATTTTAAGGGGAACCCTATGCCAAAATTAAAAAAAAAAAAACAGTGTGGGGTCGTCCCAAGAGCCATACCAGATCCATACCTGAGCATGCAGCCCAGCGTGTCAGGAAAGAAGGGGGGACGAACAAGCGCCCTCCCCAAACCATACCATGCCACATGCCCTCAACATGGGGGGGGTGCTTTAGGGTATGGGGGCTCTGCCCCCCAAAGCACCTTGTTCCCATGTTTATGGGGACAAGGGCCTCTTCCCCACAACCCTGGCTGGTGGTTATGGGGGGCCGGTGGCTTATCGGAATCTGGAAGCCTCTTTTAACAAGGAGGCCCCCAGATCCCACCCCCCATATGTGAATGAGTAGGGGTACATAGTACCCCTACTCATTCACCTAAAAAGTGTAAAAAGTAAATAAAAACACAACACAAGTTTTTCACAATCCCTTTATTAAGCAAAAAAAATGTCCCCTGTTGTTGATGTCCCCAAAAAAGAAAAAAAGCCTCCAGTCCCAGCGAAGGCTCCTGCTGTCTGCCAGCTCCGCCGTCTAACAGCTATTATGTAACTAAGGGCCGGGGTCACCCAGTGATGTTGCCAGGTGGCACCGCCTCCTTGTGACATCATCAACCAAGGGCACACTGGGTCAGTGACATTATACGGGGAGGTGTCACCCGACCCTTAGTTATTTAGAGTGTAAGTTCATCTCTACAGAAAAATCTGTAAGGTGAACTTACACAGGACCCCCACCTCACCCCCCCCCCCCCACCACAGTCCCGCTAACCTGCATGGCGGCGATTGCCCGTTCTAAGCCCCGGTACAGCCGCCTCACACTTAGAAATCCTCTCACCTTTCTCTCTTCTTCGTCCCTATTGAGAGGATGGGCTACACAGCCTCTGATTGGCCCACTCCGCCCATGTGACAGCGCAGACCAATTAGAATGCTCCTAAACATACCTCCTGACAGGGTACATTTTGGAGATTAAGCTCTGAGGATTTCTAAGCGTTGGAGCCATGAGGCGGCTATACCGGGGCTCAGAATGGGCGATCGCCGCCATGTAGGTCAGCGGGACTGAGGGGGGGGGGGGGGGGGCGGCGAGGTGGGGGTCCTCTGTAAGTTCACCTTACAGATTTTTCTGTAAAGCTGAACTTACCCTTTAAGAGCTGTCAGATTGGCAGGAGCCTTCGTTGGGACCGGAGGTTTTTTTATTTTTTTTTTCTGGTCAGCGGTGGCAGCAGGTGTTATGATTGACAATAGATCTACACTGGTGGGGGGGGGGGCATTTTTTTATTTTTATTCTTTAAAGCAGGAAGTGCTCGAACATGAAGCTTCATGACAGGTTTGCAAAGTATTATTTTATTTAAATCTGTAGATTTAAAAACAAATGAAAATTGGTGTAGACATTTCATTATTGTGTTCAAACTGAGATTTTAGTGATTGAGGTCGAGTATACTTTAAGTCATTTTGTAGATGGAAAGGGGTCTCACCCAAAAATATACAGCGGTGAGATATTTTCTCATCTTCAATGGCATTGTTGGGCTTGGGGAGCCACTGCAGTTATCAGATACAAGGAATAAACATAAATACATCTGTTGCTCTAAGGTTCCCATTACTAACATCTACCTAAACATACAAAGGTTAATCATTGACCAAAAAACCACAAGTGGTATTCAAATATTTTTTCCTGTTTACAAATAAGAGGCAGTGTGTGGGCGCCATAATTGTTTAGCATTTGCCGTGAAGTTAGAATGTCTTGGATGGAACAAAAAGGTAGGGTGTAGGTATGCTGGTGAAGATCTAAGCAGTCATATTCATTTATCATGCTTCTTTATAATATAAAACATGTTGATACAAAAGAAATCAGTGACCAGAAAATACAAATCTGGATATATTTTTCTTGTTTGAATGACCTTGTCCCTGTAAACAATGCTGCGTGCTAGCTCTCTTCTATTTGGTCAAAGATCTTAGTCTTTTTTTTTTCTGTGTGTCATTCCCATGTTCTCCAGTTTAAAGCTGTTTTTGCTAAAAATAGACACGGGGAGCCCTTTGAGCTGCTAATTTCATCTAATTCCCACGGAGGCTGCAGTTCCGAAGGGCGCTTGTTTAAATAACCGTGCACTTACACTGGAAGCTTGCCTGTGTACAGTGCATCGGAGCTGTCACCATGAAGTACACAGCAGCCAGTATGTCTCAGAGAGAGAGAAAAAAATGCATTCTTAAAACATCACAAAGACATAAAGCAGCTGGACTCCAAACTAAAGTAATACTCTTTTATTGTATATCTCCATTGGCTCTGAGATAACATATTTATAGGGTATAAACAAACCAAAAATAATATTGGCTGCACCCTCTAACCCCCAAAGGAAAAATTCCACATGAAGATGAGTATCTGATGTAGGAACAAGAAGTGTGAGTGTGGAACCAACTGCCAGATAGGACAAGTGCAGAGATGTTATCCGGTCTACTCAGACTTATTTGCTAAGACTCACATGCTAAGGACACTGCTAAATATTTACATTCAGCATCTATAGCAGACTTTCTCAATCTTTTCAACGCAGAGGAACCCTTGAAAAAGCCTTTCGGTCTCAGGGAACCCTTGTTAAAAATGGCTATAGCTACAACTCATGATATATTGGTGTAATGGTCAGTTGAAGAGTGTTCCTTACATCTATGGTCTTGGGGAAGAATTTACCCCCTACAGATAGCTAAAAAGATCATTGGTGTCACTGGGAACTTATCTGGGAGGGAAAAATTGGTTATTGCTCAAGGAAGCCCTAGCGACCATTGGAGGAACCCTTGGGTTCCACGGAACCCTGATTGAGAAGCCCTGATCTAGAGAATCCTGCTTCACTTATGCTGAAATACACAAAGGGTACCAATATACAGTCACCAAAGTAGTATGAACAATACAGTATGTGTGTATACAGTATATATATATATATATATATATATATATATATATATATATATCATACATATAGCAGTGATGTACTGTGTTAGCCACTGATTAATGCAGAAAGTTTGGAAAGTTTGGAGTTTAAGTGACACCCTTTGAGGATGCAAGCTTTCGGGATAACTCAGGTCCCTTTAGGCTTTATACATTTCTAAAAAATGGTTCTGAAACTCATGTTTTTATGTGAGTTTCAGAACCCTTTTTCAGAAATTTCCAAAGCCCCACAAAGAGATCTGAGTTATCCCAAAAGTTTGCATCTTTAAGAACTCAAGTGAGCCAATAAAGTAGTGTTGCACTGATACCAATACCAGTATCAGCGTCGATACTAAACATTTGCACAAGTATTTGTACTCATGCAAATGCTCCAATGCCTAAAACAGATACATTTTTTGTGCGGTGCAATTTGAGCCCATACAAAAAATCTTCATGTGATTTGAACAGGAATGTAGTGTGATTCTTGTCCGAATCAAATGTGGTTGCCCACATCGTTGCCACATCACTGTGTGCAAAAGCATGTGATTCGGACAGGAATCGCACCACATTCCTGTTCAAATCACATGCTATTCTTTGCAGTGCGATTTGAGCCCATTCATTTTGTATGAAGAATGTATTTGTTTTAGGTATCGGAGCACTTGCACGAGTGCAAAAGTTTAGCATCGGCACCAATACTAGGTGAAGTGAGAGTGGGTACCTGCCAAAATCAAGAACCTGCTCCCCCCAAAAAATATTTCAAAGATCGCAGAGGACAGAGGATGAGGGGGAAGAGCAGAACTTCTTCTTTTGGGTGAAGTCCCGCTTTCCCGCACATTTTTAGCAATGAAAACTTGGTCAATGTTTTTTCTCTTCCCAAATCTAAACAAAATAATAATAATAAAATGTTTTTGTTGGAATTGGGCTTGAAGCCAGAAACTGCCAAGAAACCAACATTTTCAGGAGGGTGGTTAGCAATGACAGCATCCAAACATATAGATTATTCTTTAAAGTTAGGAATAGAGGGCATTTTAAAGTTAACAGATAGCTAACCAGTTGAGGTTCAGGTTAAGTGTGAATTATAAGGATTACATTTAAGATTTAGTAATAGATCTAGGGTTAATATTAAGGGTTATGCTAAAGATGTAAAGTATAATGCCCTGTACACACGATCGGACTTTCCGACAACAAAACCGCAGAATTTTGTTCGAAGGCTGTTGGCTCCAACTTGTCTTGCATACACACGGTCACACAAATGTCGGCCAACAATTACGAACATGACGTACAAGACGTAAGGCGAGCCAATAAAAAGGAAGTTCAATAGTCAGCATTGATTCCGAGCATGCGTGTTTGTACTTTGGACTTTTGTCCGACAGACTTGTGTACACACGCTCGGAAAATCCGACAACAGACATTTGTTGGCGGAAAATTTGAGAACATGCTAGTCAACATTTGTTGGCGGGCAGTAGGGGTAAGTGTTAAAGGATAGCTGTACTTTTAAATAAAATATAGCAAAGGCTTCATACAGTCATCCCATACAGCCACTAGATGCAATCTTTGCTCATGCTGAAATGCCCGGGCCTTTGAAATAGGCCTGGACAGTAATTCGATTACAAACTGAACTGGGTGTTGCTGCTGAATTGTACATTCCTGGGCCATTGCAATGAATGGAATACCGGAATCAGGGATCTCTCTCTGTTCCTCAGCAACTACAAACACACTTCACCATGTCTACAGCTTTCTCAGCCTGTAGCTGATATGAGACCCAAATTTTAAAAAAATATGCACAGCAGCAATGTGGATCAGAAAGCAGTACCAATAATGGGAAGCGTGTCAGTGGTAATACGCCTTCGAATTAACAATATAGTTCTGTTTCAGATTCTGATTTTATTCTCAGAGCCACCCATAAAGGAAATAGTGGACAAAATCAGAAGATTAATATTGTTTTTAAGCCAAGTTATTTGCCTTAGATTACCATGGCTATGCAAGTAACCAACGCACCAGTAGCACCAGTTGCACCAGTTAAGCTTCACTGGCTTAGATTATCGTCAATGAAAGGGTAGGTTCCTCCGATCTTAATCATTTGAGCTTCCAGTGGGTTCTCCCTGCACTTTCTTAATGGCCTTTGTCCTTTTGGACTCCTGTGCAGTGTCACTCAATGTCAACGCAAATGTTTCAATTCTCTTGGCTACTCCTTGCCTTCTAGATGTATGTTTCTTAACAAAATGTACCTGATTAACAAATGAATTAGCTATCTTCCCCTAATTCTATGTTAAGGTAAATCAGTGGTTCCCAACTGCTATCCTCAGGACCCACTAACAGGCCAGGTTTGCAAGATAACTGAAATACATCACAGGTGATATCATTTGCTGCTCAGTGATTGCAGTATTCTAGTCTGCATCTCCCCAAGGTAATACTTAAGATCTGGCCTGTTAGTGGGTCCTGAGGACAGGAGTTGAGAACCACTGAGTTAAATCATCATATACATAAATTATTGAAAGTAACCTGCAAAACAACCTAAACTAAGTTAAAAATAGAACAAAAACATTAAAGCTTATGTCTCGCCAAATACTTTTTTTCCAGTTTTGAGGGGATTGGGAAATGTTTTCAATTCCTGCCTGGTTTTTAGTATTATTTGGAGCTCCGGCAAAGAGATTTTCCCTCAGTCTTGTCTGATGAAGCCATTGTCAGCAGGACAGGAAGTGAGGGAAAATCAAGCCTTTTTCTACTCTACTGAGCAAGGGCTTTTTTATCTCTCTCTGTGTTGTTTTTGGAGAGTTTCCCTCACTTCCTGTCGTAGGACAGGAAATGATGGGAAATCTCTGTAACAGAGCCCCGGAGAGCAGAAAAAATCAGACAAGGGTTCTGTTTCAACCATTTTTATTAATTATTTTCCCCCAAAAAAAGAAAACAATACAAAGCAGAGTGGCGAACAGTCCTCGCAAAGCTTTGTACAAATATCATAGCGGATACACAATGTGGGGGGTGGGGTGACCTGAAAAGACCATTACAAATGAAGCAATTTGTCCATGGAATCACATATATGTATACATTAACCAAAAGAACGAACAGACAAACATTTGCCTAATATGAACCCATAGCCCCATTGAAGCTAAAAAGGCCTTTACAAGGGCGGCTGTACAAGACTATCTGTGGTGTACAATAGGGCTATAGGGTCAAAAATAGGGAACCTATTAAATGGTCCGCAAAATGGTAGAACATTCAACTTGCATTGTGGGATTCCTTAATCACTTTACGTGGCCAAGCATCAATCCTGACTATTATGGGAGAGACCCCTCCCCACTATCAATATCATTGATAACATACGTGGAGAAAAAAGCAGAAGAGGAAATTACTACCAGGCTAACGAGAAAGAAAAAGAATAAGAGAGAATAAGAGAAAGAAAGTAGAACATGGTGAGTCCATCCTAGATATATCCAACCACCATTCCTGGAGTCAGCGCCGTTTATCTGGAACCCGTAGCTAGGCCAGCCATATTTTACCAAAGAGGGGTTGCTTGTCTCATGATTTTTTCTTTTAGCATTATCCACGTGAATTTCCACTTCATTAAAGCTACCGTATATACTCGAGTATAAGTTGATCCGAATATAAGCCAAGGCACCTACTTTTACCACAAAAAACTGGGAAAACTTATTGATTCGAGTATAAGCTGAGGGTGAGAAATGCAGGAGCTACTGTAAGTGGAAAAGAGGGTCAACAATGCCCATCTGCAGCTGCATGCCTCCCTGTGTCCATTGCAGCCTCCCTGTGACCATTGCATACCTCCCTGTGTCCATTGCATCCTTCCTGTGTCCATTGCATCCTTCCTGTGTCCATTGCATACCTTCCTGTGTCCAA
The DNA here is from genome assembly GCF_042186555.1 of Aquarana catesbeiana. Classification (NCBI taxonomy): domain Eukaryota; kingdom Metazoa; phylum Chordata; class Amphibia; order Anura; family Ranidae; genus Aquarana; species Aquarana catesbeiana. The sequence goes on along the minus strand of NC_133334.1, from coordinate 44,315,434 downwards.
TGCAGCCTCCCTGTGTCCATTGCTTACCTCCCTGTGTCCATTGCATGCCTTCCCTGTGCCCATTGCAGCCTCCCTGTGTCCATTGCAGCCTCCCTGTGTCCATTGCATGCCTTCCCTGTGTCCATTGCAGTCTCCCTGTGTCCATTGCAGCCCTTCCCTGTGACCATTGCAGCCTCCCTGTGTCCATTGCTGCCCTTCCCTGTGTCCATTGCAGCCTCCCTGTGTCCATTGCAGCCTCCCTGTGTCCATTGCAGCCCTTCCCTGTGACCATTGCAGCCCTTCCCTGTGTCCATTGCAGCCTCCCTGTGTCCATTGCAGCCTCCCTTTGTCCATTGCAGCCTCCCTGTGTCCATTGCAGTCTCAGTGTGCCGATCTGCCTACCTGATCAGCCCGTGTCATGCAGTCAGATGGCGGCCATTCCAGTGTACGAAAGCCGCGCCTCCTCCTTGTCCTCGTCCGTGATAGGCTGAACATTCTTCTCTGTTTCCCAGCAGTCATTGTTCAGTGTTCCCGCCTATCACGGACATCCTCTCATCCTCGTCCCTGGGATGAGGACGAGAGGATGTCCATGATAGGCGGAACACTGAACACTGACTCACTGCTGGGAAACTGAGTGTTCCCCTATCATGGACGAGGACGAGGAGGAGGAGGCGCGGCTTTTGTACACTGGTCGGCTGCCGTCTGAGCATTATACACGGGCTGATCAGGTAGGCAGATGGCAGTTACTCGAGTATAAGCCGAGGGGGGCACTTTCAGCACAAAAAAATGTGCTGAAAAACTCGGCTTATACTAAAGTATATACAGTATATCTATAACTGGGCTTTTCCATTAGGTCGCAATGGTTTTGGCCGCTAGAAACATTAAATATATCAAGGTCAATGTCCACTGATTTATACAGTAGGGTGATGCTCGCGTCTTTCGTAATATTAACCATTGTGACTGTAAATATAAATGAGTGCACCCTCATCCAGAAGCGCCGAACTTTAGGGCAGGTCCACCAAGCGTGCTGGAACATACCTATCTGGCCACAACCCCAGAAACAGGAGGCCGAGGAGCCTGGACACATTTTCCGACAAGGGTTCTAACCCTTCCCCACACATCTAAAACTAAGAAAATAGTTTTGGCTGCACTTTAAAGACGCCTGCACACACACATGCAATTGTGCACATAGACTCAGAACTGACCTGGTTCTTGCTCGCCATCTCAAGTAGTAGACATGCAAAGCCAGGGTTTCTGCCTTTAGTTGTATGTTGCCTTCGGGGACAAAAACTGCACTTTTAGAAGTAAAAGGGTTGCTTAGCAATGAAACATAAAGTAAAATAAAATGGACATGTGACATCTGTGGTCATTATTAAGTAGATCACCATCATGCTGTACACTACCCATCCATTCCCAGAATGTATTTATGTGGGCAAAAGATTCTACTTCATATCCTCTTATCTCAAGTGCCTGCACAAGTGGCTGTACCTCAGAGCAGAACCCCCCTGTTTGTCTGCAAACCATAAATAAAACCAGAGGACTGTGTCTCCAGCGAGAATGTGGAAGTGGTTTTGCTAATCACAATATTTTCTTCGTTCTACACATCTCTCCCTTTCCAGATATAATCTTCTGGTGCCTTTTTTCACTCAGACTGTAAACATTTTTACTCAAGCAAATCTGGTAAAACATGCCCTAAAATAAACCTGTCTCTCGCTCCTCTGGGATTTATTGTCAAGAATATATTTGGTGCATTCCTGATGTGCTTGGTTTAACCTGTACACAGTGGAAGGGAAGCAGAGGGTATCATTTTAAACATAATAGAGCTTTTTCTTTACATCATAAATATTAGATCCCAATTGTAGTTTATCAGCAAATCTTACACATCAAATCAGGGTTTCTCAAAATAGAAAGCGATGTGTCTCACAGTTGTTTATTTTAATATATCTCCCCTGTAGAAGGGTCCTATGCTCAGCAGTATTCTGCAGAGAATGGCCGCTGTGTTCTGCGTGAGAGCAGCGGCCTCTCTATAGCAGTGTGATATATCTCATATTCACTTAGTCCTACAGTGCTGCAATCAGCAGGGAGTGGTCTCCCTGTTAAGCCAGATCCACAAAATTGAATCCAACGCTAACGCTCCCTGCTGATTGCTGCACTGTAGGTCTGACTCAGCAGGGGGTGTGCCAGTGGTCTTTCATTGCTGAGCATAGGACACTTTTGATGGGAAGTTTACAAAAATCGAGAACTGTAAGAAGATATATCCTGGTTTTATTTCCATCATTTGCTGGGCTTTTAGGTGCCCATAGACATTAGACACGTTTCATCCAAAACATCATCTTCGTCATCCATACATACTAATATGTTGACAACTGTGCTATCTGTAGAGCCTTAGGAGACTTCATTTAGAAGAATAGGTAAACAGCATGATGGCTTTTTTGAAAAAAAAAAAATCAAGAACATAGGTGATGCTGTTTACTTTCAAACTATCTCTCCCTGATTAAAATTTCATGCATCTCATAATAAACACAGCAAGGAGGGTGCAGGCCTTTTAATGAAATGAACAACAATTGTAGCGCATGTGTGGGGGCAACACTTCCAGCTTTTGAAGAAAAGAGAGTATGGTGCTGGGGTAGCCACATCGTTTACAACCGTGGAGTTTCAGTGTGTTGGTAAGTATACATTACATCGCGAATAGCTTGCGAAAATCTGACTATCACACCTATATGAGCTTGTTGGATACCCTATTACAAAATCATGAAACATAATATAGGGTTCCCTCACCCCTTCCCATTCTGCAGCTATTACAGCCTCAACTCTTCTGGAAGGGTTTCAGCCAAAGGAGCATCAACTCTTGTATTGTGCATTTTCAGCCAAATATGCTAGGTACTGATTTTGGGTAAGAAGAACTGGCTCATTGTGATTGTTCCAAATAATCCCACAGGTGCTCAGTAGGTTTGAGGTCAGGACTTTTCAAACCATGTCTTTATGGGGTTGGATTTGTGTACAGGGCCTAGTCATTCTGGAACAAGAAAGGGCCTTCCCAAAACTTCTACTACAAAGTCGGAAGCACATGATTGTCCAAAATATTTTTGGATGGTGTAGCACTAACAGTACCCTTCACTGGAGTGGAAACATCTTAACTTAGTCATTTGGAGGAGTGTCCAAATGTTTTTGGCCATGTTTGGTCATATAGTTAGCTGTGATGATCAGGTCCGAAAAGTCTGTCTGCTTCTCAATTTTCAACGGGGTTCTTAAGCTGGCCATCACTCTACAATCTAATTGTATGATTTCTATAATAAAAGAACACCTTACTAGTCCATTACATTTTTATGAATTCAGGCACTACATTGTTAATTGTAGACCTAGAGGGGATTGTACAATCAGATTATTTATTGTATGGTCACCTTAAATCTTGTTTTCTTTTGACTAGGTATTAATAATTAAATATTTTTTACTTACGTATTACTTAAAAATTCACAAAGGGAGAAGCAGCATGGCTCTCATATGTGTCGGTCATTTATGAACACAGCCAAGAAATGCTAAGACATCAGGATTTACATAGCAGCAAACAAACAAATACTCTTGCGGATAAGTGTGATGTCCGGATGGTCTAGTGTTCAGGGAATATTTTCTCAGGCCTTGCTGCCCTCCAGGATAGAGGTATCCTAGCAGTCATAAAATAAATAAAGAATAGAGGGCGCACCGGCCTTGTGTCCATTATCCTTTATAAATTTATTGATAAAACCAGATTAAAAATTACTCCAAACATGTGAAGAAAAATCGCTTTGTGAAAGCCTCCTAATAGTGACAATTGGTCTAGGTGTTGATGGGCTCCAGAAGGTAAAGGAGAGGACATCAGGACCACTGCTGGCTGTTGTGTTTCAAAGGGATACCTTCTTCCCTTCGAAACATGTTAGCCTGGATGCACCGGCTTCACAGACAAAACTGCTGCTCCCAATTTGATGTCCATGCCAGTGCTTGTCCCCGAATGCAGACAGTGTGAATTCAGGGACTCCCACCTGCATGGGCTTCAAATTAGGAGCAGCAGCTGTGTGTGTGCAGCTGGTGCATCCCATTGACATGAATGGGACTGCCTACACACAGATGCATGGAATAGCTGTGCTTCCTGTGCGGGCAAACATGGTCTTTTGGCCTTAAACTTAACCCCCATCCACCGTCGATCACAGGTTTTCTCTGCTGCATCCAGCAGATTTAGCGGATGGATTCATTCATAAAATTCTCTGGTTTCCCCTTCTTCTGTTGTGAGATTAAGGGCTCACCAACGTAAACATTACTACACACAGTAATCACAAGGCACAGTTCCATTCCAATCTACTCTATACCTTTAGCCGATGTTCTCTGTTGTCTAAAGGCAGCTGAAGCAGTGGCTGAGAAAGGATAAGCAAAAGGACCTAGAGGCATGTCCACCCACCCGTTCAACCATTTAATGACAACTGTGTAAGATGGGAATTTCCCTCACTTTGGGAGATTTTTCTCACTTCCCGTTCTCTAGGGCAGCAAATGAAGGGAAATCTCCCAAATGGTACACAGCAAAAAAATAATTGATTTGACACAGACTTTTAACACTTATTTATTCTATCTGAGCCTAAAGACAAACATGTTGGCCATACATATATTTTAAAGACTTAATATTTGGATTCCTGCATAAGCCCATCTACCCATAAACCTGGTCACTCTTTTGTTATATGCTCAGCTACAGTTTTTTTAAGAGTTTGCTGCATGCATTAAACCTTTTGTATTGTCTGCCTAAAAGAAAACTCTTCTCTCATTTATCCTAGACTACCTTCTGTCACTGTGTTTCTATACTGCTTCTAATTTAAACATTGACCACTTGTTAACTCAGCAGCATAAGGACTGGGATGAAAAGATTAATGTAACATAAGCGTAGTTGTTACTGTTTGGAAAATTGGATTTCAGTGGAAGAGAAGCTGAATCCATCTCTATAAACAGCGGTGTGGGTAGTCTGTTGTGTGTTTTGTGGTACTTGTTGGCAAGCTGAATGACATGGCAAGCAGTGAAATGGAGACGGTTGTACGGTGTAAACTTGTCTCATGGTAGAAAAGTCACCTCTGTAAGATGATAGAAAAGTCAACACACAGGGGCTGGTTTGTAAAGACATACCCAGCTGTTTCAGATGATAACCCATCATATTACATCTAGAAAAGGTTAGTAAGTGGAAACTAACAACTGATTAGGTGTTACATTGGTTTTCAGTGCCAAGGTAGTTTTTGGCGAAGGGCTTTGGCCAAGGTTGGACAAGCTATTGTCAGAAACCATGAACCAGACCGAGACAGAAGTACAGTAAAATCACACTTGTTTATTAATAAAAATAAAACGGTAAATAGAGTAAGCGTAGTCAAAGCATAGCCAGAGTCCAGTAACCGGATCGGGTAGACGGTCAAGCCAGAGTTCAGTAACCAAATCGGATAATCAGCCAGGCCAGAAGTCAGGGATCCAAGTAGAGGAACAGCAAGCTGGATAAGGAGCCAGAAGGGATGTCAGCAAAGCCAGTCTTTAAGCAGGAATGCAGGAGATGGTTTCTTGTGATGTGACCAAGGCGAAGGCAGGAATGAAGTGAGCTGGAGATTTTTAGGTAGGCGGGACTGACGAGCAGATCCACAACAGCTGGTTAACTGTATAGAGAGAAGAGAGCTGGCAAATAGCCGACAGCTGAGCGGCCAGCTCAGAGAAAGAAGGGCTGAGCCAGCCCTGATAGCTATAACACTGGCAGGGGTGCCTGTAATGTTTACCTTCAATTCCTACGGTTTAAATTAAATCTTAAAAATACTGCTACAACCACTCTGGCACTGTTGTAGGTTTCCAAGCCCCTGGTTTTCATGTTAACGTGGAATAAAATTTAAAAAAAGAATTCAAAAATAGCAAAGGAATTCACATACTGAGTACTATCATTGCAAGTGTCAACCTTATAAAAATATAGCAAAAAAAAAATAATATAGCCTTTACAATTGCTACACAAGCCAATTTGTAGTGTAATGTTATTAAATATTACCTTTCCTTTTCAATCTGCAGCCACTGTAATTCTCTGTAAAATTCAATGCTATATGGCAATATGCAGCTGCAGTGCCCCGAATCTGATGGTTCTTGCCGCTGGAATCCGGAGCAAACATATAACGGGCCATGTGAAAGCATCCTAAGGGTCAATCACTTCTAAAGGGATTATCATCAGACATCAGAAAGTGCCCCAGTTGTTTAAAATTAATTAGTCACTCCCAATTAGAATGAGTATCCATAAAACATAGAGGACAAAACAGCTTTTTTTCAGAGCAGAAACAGGTAGGGATCTGCAACAGTTTGTTAAAAACTTTGCCATGTACATTGATTTTTTTCTCAACAAAAGGGGAGTTGCTCTTTAATCATTTCTACTTATCCTACTTTCTACTTAACTTGACTCTAACATCTAACCCATATAACATTTTAAATGAACACTTAACCTTGGTGAAGGGAAGAGACTCGCTCTCTCTAATCGTTTAAATGAATAATGTAAGCAGTGTTAATGCCTAAGTTTGACTTGGTATTACCTTTTTTCAGTCCATTTACAGCAGAGCTTAGAGTCAGAGAAGAAGAAGCCCTTATTAACCCTTAATTTACTCTAATCAGCCTTATTAACTCCTTATTCTCCTTCTTCATTTAATTAATATTTTCCTACTGATTTTTTTTTTACTTCTATTTTATAAATTATTAACAATTAAAACTTTTTTTTGTTTGCTTTGTTCATTAATATTTTTACACTTTTAACATATATTTACACGAGTCACATTGAAAAAGCGCAAAATTAAAAAAAGTTAAATTATTTCATTTGTAAAATAACTTTTCAATGCTTTGTACCATTGCTGACAGCTGAGTTGTAAACAAAAAAGTTGCAGTAGGTGTTGGTGATTACCGTACCCTAATATAACTTAATGGTAATTTTTTTATTTCTTTACACATTACATTATTATTCATTACATTTCTTTAAATTTGATTGAAGCAAAGAGTATTACTTTATTTCCATCTTGTTTGATAACATAATGTTCAGGGGTTGTAAATCTTTAAAATAAAAAAGTTCTTTAGAATCGTGATCTTTATCCTAAGCAAAAAATTTCGTGATTCCCATTTTATCCAGAATCGTGCAGCTCTACTCTGAGTGGTGAAACCCAAATTTGCACTTTTATCTACAAGGACCAGTTTGTTCATAAAACTGAAATAAACTGCTTATTTTCTTCCAGTAAAAGATGTCAGGGCTATCAGCACTATTGCCGTTTCTTTGCTTTTATATATGATGGTCTACAGACAAGCCAAAGCGACCATCTTTCATATTTCTTTGGACAGTACTGGCTGAATAGGGAATTAAAATTGGTTTCTAAGGGCAACACAGACGTTACCTTTCATGTTCTACATGTATATGTTAGAACAGTGGTACCTCTGTATATATTGAGGGGAGTTTACAAAGTCTGGAACTTCCAGAACTTGGAGCAGCTGTGCATAGCAACCAATCAGCATCTAGCTTTTGCTTTCAAAGCTTATATTAACACGTTGAAACAGCTAGATACTGATTGGCTAATATACACAGCTGCCCCAGAATCTACTCAGGTTCAGTTAATTCTCCCAGTGTATTTTACAAAAGATTGACTTTTATTTTGAGATATATACATTAGATACTTGATATAATTTAGATATGACAGGAACCCCACATCATCCATTATGTAATATATATACAGTGGGGACGGAAGGTATTCAGGCCCCTTTAAATTTTTCACTCTTTGTTATACTGCAGCCATTTGCTAAAATCATTTACGTTCATTTTTTTTCCTCATTAATGTACACACAGCACCCCATATTGACAGAAAAACACAGAATTGTTGACATTTTTGCAGATTTATTAAAAAAGAAAAACTGAAATATCTCATGGTCCTAAGTATTCAGACCCTTTGCTCAGTATTTAGTAGAAGCGCCCTTTTGATCTAATACATTCATGAGTCTTTTTGGGAAAGATGCAACAAGTTTTTCACACCTGGATTTGGGGATCCTCTGCCATTCCTCCTTGCAGATCCTCTCCAGTTCTGTCAGGTTGGATGGTAAACGTTGGTGGACAGCCATTTTTAGGTCTCTCCAGAGATGCTCAATTGGGTTTAAGTCAGGGCTCTGGCTGGGCCATTCAAGAACAGTCACGGAGTTGTTGTGAAGCCACTCCTTCGTTATTTTAGCTGTGTGCTTAGGGTCATTGTCTTGTTGGAAGGTAAACCTTCGGCCCAGTTTGAGGTCCTGAGCACTGTGGAGAAGGTTTTCGTCCAGGATATCCCTGTACTTGGCCGCATTCATCTTTCCCTCGATTGCAACCAGTCATCCTGTCCCTGCAGCTGAAAAACACCCCCACAGCATGATGCTGCCACCACCATGCTTCACTGTTGGGACTGTATTGGATAGGTGATGAGCCGTGCCTGGTTTTCTCCACACATACCACTTAGAATTAAGGCCAAAAAGTTCTATCTTGGTCTCATCAGACCAAAGAATCTTATTTCTCACCATCTTGGAGTCCTTCAGGTGTTTTTTAGCAAATTCCATGCGGGCTTTCATGTGTCTTGCACTGAGGAGAGGCTTCCGTCGGGCCACTCTGCCATAAAGCCCCGACTGGTGGAGGGCTGCAGTGATGGTTGACTTTCGACAACTTTCTCCCATCTCCTGACTGCATCTCTGGGGCTCAGCCACAGTGATCTTTGGGTTCTTCTTTACCTCTCTCACCAAGGCTCTTCTCCCCCGATAGCTCAGTTTGGCTGGACAGCCAGCTCTAGGAAGGGTTCTGGTCACTCCAAACGTCTTCCATGTAAGGATTATGGAAGTAAGGATTATGGAGGCCACTGTGCTCTTAGGAACCTTAGTGCAGCAGAATTTTTTTGTAAGCTTGGCCAGATCTGTGCCTTGCCACAATTCTGTCTCTGAGCTCTTCAGGCATTTCCTTTGACCTCATGATTCTCATTTGCTCTGACATGCACTGTGAGCTGTAAAGTCTTATATAGACAGGTGTGTGGCTTTCCTAATCAAGTCCAGTCAGTATGATCAAACACAGCTGGACTCAAATGAAGGTGTAGAACCATCTCAAGGATGATCAGAAGAAATGGACAGCACCTAAGTTAAAAATATGAGTGTCACAGCAAAGGGTCTGAATACTTAGGACCATGTGATATTTCAGTTTTTCTTTTTTAATAAATCTCCAAAAATATCAACAATTCTGTGTTTTTCTGTCAATATGGGGTGCTGCGTGTAAATTAATGAGGAAAAAAATGAACTTAAATGATATATATATATAAAACTTCTGCATCATGTGTATTGTGTATACATATAATATCATTAGTATTTAATGTATTATTTATATATTGATCTCCTGTATATTATTATGTTATATTAAGGCAGGCTTGGGCCCCCCTTTGGCCTTCAGATGTGAGCACTTGGCTTGCTGCCGCCATGTTGGTTTGAGTTAAGCAGATATACGGTGGGAAGCAGTGGAGGAGCCTGGTTTTTTGGAACGCACAGCTGAAATTTGAAACCATTGGAGGGATCACACAGAACAGAGGAACAACAGCAGAATATCCATCCCAAGGCACCCACTCTGTCGCTCGGTAACCCTGTGGGGGTGATTGTCTCTGGTGAGTGGGGGAGCACGGGGGGGCAAGCACATCAAGTCACCGTTTGAAATGAACACAGAAGTCACTGCTTGATGTTCCTGAGTTTGAAAAATTGCACATTTATTGAACTTTACTCATTATACCATCTGGCTAGAAAAACTCTCTGGTTTTTTATTTTGGATTATTACGTTTTATGAGCCTTACTAATATCTGCTGAAAAAATCTTATGTCTGATTTTATGGGATTTGTAATTTACTGTATTTCGCTAGAGGTCAAACTACTGACATATTGATTAATACTTTGGGAGCCATATACTTGTTTTAGTATTGACACTTAATATTTAATATATGTGTTTTTCACTTAAAAAGACACTGGTCCCTTAGGGGGCGCCATACTGTCACAAAACTTTAGAACTCTGGGGTTAATTTCATTTAAAATATTTTTATAAATTTACTCTCAACTCTACACATGTATTTATATAATTTTGAATACACGAGGCACTTTTTTGCACAGGTTTATTAGATTGTTTAACCTTAAAGAAGTTTCATTTATCTTTTCGGTTTTTTTACACATATGGTTATTTTTTTTTTCTTTTAACCACACTAAGATACATAGCAGTTCTTATTATCTATATGTATATACCTCACTGAACACAGTTTTCAGTATATGGATTTTATACCCACAATTAATTAATTAATGTGAAACAGGGCAGCGCCATTTCTTTTCCCGAATCATCTATTACACCTTATAGAATTAATGTCCATTTGAGCTTCATATAGAGCCCCATGTAGAAAAAGTGTTCTAAAGGGATAACATTTGGATTGACCATAACACCCAACCAACCAACCTACTTCTTCCTTGTAGTTTCAAATTTGCACTGGAAGAATTAGTTTAGTATTTGGCTGGTTATTATGGGCAGCAAGTACAGGGCAGGTTTAAGTTAGACACCTTTTTATATGAATCCCTTCTGTAGTGTACAGAACTGAAAATTAGCATTGTTACAAAGGAAAGTCATTGGACAGCTGAACTCAATACAGCACATACAGTACATAGTTGGAATGGACTCTTCAAAGACAAAATACAGCTTCCTTCCAAGCAGATCACTTCACTGGGGACTTTTCATTTTAAGTGTGTGAGGGTTTGTGTGGAAGTCAGTGAAAGAGTTGCTAGGACAGGTGCAAGGAACTTTGCAGAAATGAACCATGCCAACCATTTTGCCCTGAGTCTTAATTAACAGGTCAGCTTTCAGATTTCTAACAATTACAGCACGAACTCTTAATCTAAATAGGTTATTAGATATCATAAATCCTAATTCAAGACAGAATACTGCGTGGTTATTTTAAAGAATAACTACCAGTAACTCCATGAACAAAAAAATAACACATTGCAGCTCACCAGTCCTGGATGGGGTGGTTGCATTTTTTTATTTTTTCATGCTAAGAACAGTTTCAGCAAGTACAGAATATACCTATTGATTTTGCCAGAAATGTGTCAGTGTCACTTTCTGAAAGGTGAACAGGAAGCATAACACAATGTTATCTTCATTCTGTGAACTAATATTCTCCCCATACCCCATGTAATGGAGATGAAAAAAAGGCAGACATGTTTGAAGTCCAGCCTGAGTGGCAACCTTGGCTCCATTCATAGATACAGTAAAACCTTGGTTTGAGAGTAACTTGGTTTGAGAGCGTTTTGCAAGACAAGCAAAAGTTTTTAATAAATTTTGACTTGATATACAAGCGATGTCTTGATATACAAGTAGCATCATGTCACAACTGAGTATAAAAGAGAAGAAAGGCGCCTCTAAGTGTAGCAATATGGTTACATTTAATGAAGGTACAACATTTAGAAACATATTGCTACACTTAGAGGCTCCTCTCTTCTCTTTTATACTCTGTAGCTCCTGCTGGATTTTGCTTCTAATCCCCTTGTGGAGGCTTCCATTTGTGGATGGACATTTTATGGTTACACAACCTGGTCACATTGCTATAATCTTTTTATATGGACTATAAATTGAAGGACCTATGAATAAATGGTTGTGGAACGAATAATTTGAGTTTCCATGGTTTCTTATGGGGAAATTTGCTTTGATATACAAGTGATTTGGATTACAAGCATGCTTCTGAAACGAATTATACTCGCAATCCAAGGTTTTACTGTACAGTGAAGTGAACATAGCCTCCCAGGGACTAGACGTGTGTTACTCACAGGATTACCAGGTAAAAAAAAGGGGGAAATTGGTCTGAAGAAAAATACTGTCACTTCATCTAAGGACTAGTAAGCTGCATAACATTTTTTTTTTAAATCAGCTTTAAAAGAAAACAAATGTCATAGTTGACGATGAGACTGCTATTTCGAAAAGTCAGCATCTCTGTTGGGTCGCAGATATTTGAATTGCTTTTCCACTTATTTTTTGTACTTATTTTTTGTACATCAGCCTTCACTGTATCTGTATCTGTTGAATGTAGCATAGCAGAGTCAGGCTGTGTGTACAATAATGCTTACCTTGGCTGCCTCTTATCCTATAATATCCTTTGTTGTGAATTTCATCCTGAGATTTTCTATTGAATGTTATGATGTCTGCATGAATTTTGTGATGGTGCAGTTAGAAGGTCCTCATCTTGGCATTACAAATGCATAGCCACCTTTACTCTTCATCTTATAACAAGTTTAAAATATTCCTTTTGCTTTGATGTATTTATTTCCAACCAACCTAAAAAAAATCCAGAATAAAACAGTTGCTCTGGATTTTTATTCCAAATGACCTATCTGGATTGCAATTGGAAAACTTTGAGATCAAGTAAAACTTAATTAATATATTCATGGGACACCCAAATATATATTAAACTTTGAACCATCCATTCCAATTTCCACTACACAGTAGAAGACATACTAATTATAACATAAAATTCCCTACTTCTAATTTGGCCAACACATATCACATATTAGCAATATGTCTCTATTAATAGGAGATGCTTTGTCCTTAAATGAGAAGTATGGGATTGTAAAAAAAACAAACAGACATATTCACCTTCATGCTGCAGCATTGGTCTGATTCTGCAGCTGGTCTCCACTGGCTCTGACACCATGAACTGAGTGATTACATGACCGCTGATCACTCAGTTATCAGTCCACTCTGAGGAGAGAATGGTGACTGTCAGTGCTGGGTTGTGGAGGGGCAGGAGCCGGCTCTCAGCAGCACACTGAGAGGTTGAGCCAAGTGCTGGTAAACTATCTAGGTGGATCCTAACATTATTGTTGGGATCCTTCCAGAGCCTGAAGCGTCTCTATAACATCAGCCGATAGTGGGCTTTAGCCTACTGCCAGTTGATTCTGGGCCATTGGACAGCACAAGTAAGTGCACTCCTGTGACCCAGAAGAGAAGTTTCGCCAAAAAAGCTTTGGCCATAGTTCTCTTTTAAGATAAAATGTAACTCTGTTAGAAAGGTCCATGCCCTCAAATGAATTCAGGCACTGATAAAATATGGTTTAAAATGTAATGACTCAATGTTGCAAATGCATCACTCATGGGTAGCTCATTTATAGCTTTTCTTGTTTGCTGCATTATATTAGATTCTTTTTCTTGGTTGATGTATTGTTTGTTTATATCAAGCCACCATCTTTAGACAGGCATGTGTAGAGTTGTGGAGGTGTTATATAAGTGCAAACAAGTTCTTTAGTACTTTACAGAGTACCAGGGTTGCCAAGCACCAGTAAGTTTACTGACACTTTGTAAAAATCAGTGATTTTTTTACAACTGCCAGTAAATATCAGGGGCTGATAATTTCATGCTGTGTTGACTTTTTAAGTGTAAATCAAGTAAACTACTTTGTTATAGGTGTTGTCAGTGTTTCCATATCATGTTTATACTGTTCGAATATTCACTGTGTTCGATTTCAATAGGAGTTCTGTATTTTGTCAGGTTGCCAGTAAAAAATGTGCTCCGCCAGTAAATTTCCCATGTTTTGTCAGTAAAAAATGCTGCGGAAGGTTGGCAACCCTGAAGAGTACGTAGAACCATCTCTATCAATCCCCTGCTTGGAATGAACTTAGTCCTCCATTCCAGCACACTTACCCTTACAGACAGTAGGGCTGAAGTTTTAAAGCAAAAAAAGTTGTTTGTTTGTTTTTTCCCTGAAAGAGATTGGATATTCTTTGTAAAGTGAAAATTCAGTATATTCACTAGGATCTGGAGAAAATGCCCTTATAAAGTGCTATTTCCTTTTCAAAGTGAAAGGCCAATTTGAAAATTAGAAAAAGTGGAAATCTGATTCCTAAAGTTATCCATAGACGGATCAAATTTGTCTGAAACAGTAGGGACTGGTCGAATTTCAATCCATACATGGCTGTTCCTGTCTGTGAGAAGCTGATCTAATGGTCGACTTCTCATGACCAGGCTTGTTTGAACATTTTTGTTCCATCAGTCAACTGCAGTGCTGATCAGTGTATTCTAAGGAGTTCTCAATGTCAGAATACAATAGCACAGTGGGGAGGATTCCTCTAACTACCTTGCTTGTGTGGATGGGGGAATCCATTCAGCTTTTTTTTTAAATCAGGCTGCACAGCTGTGCATTCATTTGAACGCAGAAGGAAAAGGTCCCTGCACCTTTTCCAAAATCACAGCCACAGGGAAAATGCATAGTGCTATGCGGTTCCCAGCACATGAAAATGCGCTGCGGTTTCTAGTACAGGTGGGTGCCATTAAGAATTAACAGCACCTCCGCACATCTGCTAACAGCATCCACACTGCCTATTTTCTTTCTACTGCTATAGTTATCAGTATTATTTTAAACCAGCATACTATTATTATTATAAATTAACTTACTGTAGTGGTCCTATGCCTTTTTTTACAAACTAATATTAGTAAAATCAATATTTGGGCTGTCCATGCATATTCGCTTCCATCATTCTCTGGGAGAGCCTAATTGCCTGCATGCATGTCGAGTCTCAGAAAATATTGGTCCTTTGTTTTATTTTCCAACATCCTAGAGTAGTTAATAAACCTCTTATCTACACTATACAGCTGCTTACATTTTCAACTTAAGTGCTAAACAGACAGGAAGGGTGGCATCCAAAGGGCCTCCAGTCTTTGGTGTCCTCTACTCCCAGATTCAAACAGGAGGTGGTGCTATAGTTGAAATGTGTAAATAAAGTTCAGGTAAAGTTTGAAGCTTGATATGGGGTTACTATGAAAAAGGATCACAAGGGAAAAGGGAGTTGCAAATTCTGATATAAATCCCTTCCCATAATCCCATGCAAAGAGGAATGATGATGTGCAAAGCACTATAATCCACAGCAGACAGATGTCATCTTTCCTCAGTTTAGACCAGTTGGAAAAATGAGAGATAGTTGGTTGTTGTTGTTGTTGACTAATACATCTTGCACTCTCTTTGGCTTCTTATTATTTGACTGATTATGTTTACTGCAGAGTTAGTTTGTTCGAAAAGAGCTTCCTTTGAAACAAGTCACCTTACAATGGCTTATTCCTAGAAGGGCGTGAGGATTATTGTGAAAGAGTTTTTGTGGCAGGTGTTGGTTTTGTGCTCATATCAAGGTGAGAAATTATATTGTAGGTTAAATTAGTCACATGAGGAGAATGTAAATGCCATTTAATCCCTTATTTCTGTTCAGCTAGGGGTGTGGGTTTGTACTTTCATGTAAGTCATAGTGCCTAGCTTAAATAAAGAACATACATTTGACCTCTTCTCCCTCGTTGTCCAATGCAGTAATTTCTTTCCACCCCTAGACATCTTCAGTCCTGCAGGTTGGATGATGCCCAGTGACATCCAATTTGGAAGACTAAACACATCCTCCCTACATTCACATACAGGGATATAGAGGTTGGAACCCACATTTGCGAAGATAGTTACATGTTTATATTGTTTATGTTTTCTCTTTTATTATTTCTCATTTATTATGCTGCACAAACAAGATGTGTTGTGTAACCTGGTTGTGTAAGATAGGCTGTACCAAGATACTTGGAGAGTGATTTGTCGATATCACCTTCTTCCACCTTGACCCTTACTGATCATACTTTTTGGACCATTGTATTTGCATTTTACTCACTAAAATATTATGCAACAAAAAAAAAATGTAATTGTTTTTATGGGAGAAATACACAAAATGTGTGTACTTTCAACATGAGAAGTAATTACAATGTACATGTGGTGACTACAAAAGCAAATATAAAAGCAAAATAACATAAGTAATAAGTAACTACCGTATATACTCGAGTATAGGTCGATCCGTGTATAAGTCGAGGCCCTAATTTACCACAAAAAAATGGGAAAAACGTATTGACCCGAGTATAAGACGAGGGTGAGAAATGCAGCAGCTACTGTAAGTGGAAAAAGAGGGTCAACAATGCCCATCTGCAGCTGTATACCTCCCTGTGTCCTGTGCATGTGTCCTGTGCATGTGTCCTGTGTATATGTGCATGTGTCCTTTGCATGTGTCACCTACCTGTGTCCTGTGCATGTGTACCTGTGTATGTGTCCCTGTGTATGTGTCCCTGTGTATGTGTGCATGTGTATCCTACCTGTGTCCTGTGCATGCCTCCGTGTGCTGCTCTGCACCGGTCAGCGTGTCATAATACAATTCGGCCATTCTCCTGTTCAAAAGCCGTGCCTCCTCCTCGTCCGTGATAGGCAGAACACTGCATTTCCCAGCAGTCAGCGGTCAGCCTATCACGGACATTCTCTCATCTTCATACCACGGACGAGGATGAGAGAATGTCCGTGATAGGCTGACCGCTGACTGCTGGGAAATTGAGTTTTCTGCCTATCACAGACGAGGAGGAGGCGCGGCTTTTGAACAGTGGACTGGCTGCCAAATGGTAATAGCACACGCTGGCCTGCCGTCTGCCTGCATGACATGCTGATCAGGTAGGCAGACGGCGGTGACGTGAGTATAAGTCGAGGGGGGTACTTTCAGCCCAAAAAAAAGGGCTGAAAATCTCGACTTATACTCGGGTATATACGGTATACTGTTTGAAAAAAGGAATTAATGAAAGAGTAGACTGTGTATATACAGTATATATAGCGATATATAGATTCTGATGTTTTTACTGAGTGACATCAGATAAATTATTAAGTTGAAAAACATGAACTAATGAAAATATGTAAAAAAATACTAACTCCATGTCTGTTAGTATTGAAGTGCTGAATCCAGAATGTTTCTCTTTGACATGATTTCTTGTACGCTTTGTAGTGAGCTGCATTTACTCTCTGCTCAGTATTGGTTGCTAGTAGTAAATTGTACTTTTTCTGGTGGAAAGTACTAAAATGCCTTGAAATTCAGGGTTCTTTAAATTTGAGTTTGATCTAGGATGTGTGTGTTCAAACATCTGAATTGTCCTGCCCACGTACTGTAATACACATGGACAATAATATCACAGCTGAAACTTTTTTTTATATTATTACTTGCTAATTTTAACAGTATTCTAATATTGGTTAGATTAGACATTGATTTTATTCATGATTGTATATATTTGTAGGCCTAAGAAGGGGGACTTCCACAACCCCCAAATTGGGTTGTCTTTAGCTTGGCAATTTTAAATAGATTATTACTCTGGACTCTAAAGCCGTGTACACACAAGCGGAATGTCCGACAGAAAAAGTCAGACGGAAATTTTTTATCGTCTATTCCCAATCGTGTGTATGCCTCATCTGACTTTTTTTTTTTTTATTCTGACGGACCTAGAAATAGAACATGTTCTAAATATTTCCGACGGAACCAATTCCTATCGGGAAAACCGCTCATCTGTATGCTGTTCCAACGGACCAAAAACGACGCATGCTCTGAAGCAAGTACGAGACGGAAGCTATTGGCTACTGGCTATTGAACTTCCTTTTTCTAGTCCCGTCGTACGTGCTGTGCATCACCGTGTTCTGGATGGTCGGACTTTGGTCGGAGTTTGGTTTGGCCGAGTGTAGGCAAGACCGCTTGAATGGAATTCCGTCGGAGTTCCATCACAGAAACCTTCAGAGTTTATTCCAACGGCAAAACCAGTCGTGTGTATGCGGCATTACACTTAGAGTGACACTTCTATTGCCATTCCTATAGTCACTATTACCTAAGGACCAATCATAGAAGTCCTATGACAAATACAGCTGCTAATCGACTCCATTAAACCTTTTGGGTACACATTGAGGAATACAAGGCTCACCATTGTTTGAAGAATTATTGAGTCTTTGTAGGTCTTTCCACTACCTAGCAGAAGCAGCAGACTATTCTTTGATTTCCATACCTAAATCCAATACAAATAATACAATACAAATAATGGAGTACCATTGTAACAGAAAAAAAGAACTCTGTTATATAAGTCTCATTCAAATGATAAAACACCATCTTCTGAGAATGAATATATAGGTTTATATAAACATTTCAGAGACTTAAAGTGGATGTAAACCCACTCTCATCCTTTCTAAACTACTGCTACTATCTATAATGATATACATGCCTCCTGCATATATCCATACCTGTCAAATGTCTCCCCTCTGTCTGTTATGAGACCCAAAAAACTGCAGATTCTGTGGGTGGGTCTGTTGTCTGGAGTTCAGTGGGTTGAGTCGTGATGTCAGTAGACTCCCCGCCCACCTCTACACTTATCAATATGCATTTTCTCCTGTGTATTTCTTACACTGAACTTCTGCTATGATCTCTAACATCCAGTCAAAACCCAGAAAGGTCACCACATGACTTTAGCATGCTCAATCATGCTGAGGTGTGGAGCAGCCAATCCTAGGAGAGCTGGAGAAGAAAGGAGGGGGGATGGGAAGTACACAGAATGCCTCTCTCAGGCTCGTTCGTGAGATAAGGAAATCACCTGTCACTCACAGCAAGGGGGAAGAACTGACTACTCTGTCAGTTCTTATCTTACTGTGTCAATTTTTATCTTACTGAAAAAAGATAAGAGGACTGAGCAGATCTGGATTATCTCTTTGTGGCTAAACTGGGCACGGATGACATGAAATCCTATACTGTACAAGGTGCGAGTCTTAATTTAATTTTTTTTTTTTGAGTTTACATCCACTTTAAAGCAAATTAAAGAATCGAAAATCAGATACACTTGGGATATACAATTTTTAAATATCAAGCAGAAAGACTTAATCCTAGATTGGTTCAAATTCTGAAATGAGAAGACACTAGAGGCTATGTATCTAATCATTAAAAAAAAATAACAGTTTACTGCATAAACATTTAAGCAGAATTTAGTGCCTCTTTCTAACCTAATTTTTTACAATACCTTAGTTGAATACATTTAAAGTTTTTTGTAAATATAAGATAGATAATTATGAGAAGAAACAGAAAAAAATTATGGACACAGACCAGAATATCATATAGGAATTATGATATCCTGAGAATTTAATAAGAAAACAGACAACTTACAACAGTCACGTAGCGAGATAGACCACAACTAACACGCAATACCAATGAATCACAAACCTATACAGACACAGTGATTTCAGAATGTTAGGCATAAAAACTCCTGAAGGTTCACAAATAGAAATTTTTAGACATGGAGTGAAAAATCAAGATCACAGACATATGGACACTTACCCTGATCACTAGACAATTTGATCGATAAGTCACAACCTTAGCAAAGTGACAGATTCCTGTACACCCAAACGTCTATACAGGGCAGTGATTAAGAAAAAAACTGCATGTTGAACCAAATAAAACCACTCAGATCCATAATCCACAAAATGTCACTTTACCGATAATAAATAATACACACTATTTGTTATTGATCCGGCAGATCAACAATTAACAAGAATGGAAGTCACAAACCCCATCTGATGTAGGATTCAACAGATATAACAACCCTAAATAACAACCTTCAATTACTCAGCTGTGATATTACCCACAAGGACCATACGGTGACGTCACCAAGTAATGGTGCCAACAAATGCAAACCTTTGTAAATTGTACTTACCTTGTTTACCTACTGACCGGCCAATGTGGATTACGATACATGGGCAGGACAAAGCAAACATTTCACCAAAAAGATAAACACACATAGGTCCAAGGTCAAATCCAAATTTAAAGAACACTATGATTCAAGACATTTTGACACTTTCTATCAAAGAGACAATAATTTACTACTAGCAATCACGATTGAACAGATGGCAAATGCAATGTAATTGCAATAAATGTCAGAAGCTGTGTCAAAAAGAAACATTCTGGATCTATCGCTTTAATATTCTCCATCCAGATGGATCTAACAAAATCGTAGAAATTTTCTAAATAGACATGGACTAAAAGTGAGATTTGGGATTAACTCAGGAGCATCATTTAGACACACAGTTTTAACTAAAGGTAGCCTTTGTTTATGCGATTTTCATCACATACTCAGTTTAACAGCCGAGGTTTGTTCCCATATCTGTACAGATTTTCTACTTCACCCATTAAATTGGCAAAATGATATTGATACGACTACGAGTCGATTGACTACGAGTTACCCCACAAAGAGGAGATTATTGGAAAATAGTGCCTAAAACTGTCTGTGCATGTCCCTCCTAATTTCCTACTTTGAACCCTTTGAAAATGTTTTCCCAAAAGTAATTTTGTTCAAACAACAGTTTATGAGTTTACATGTTGTTAATTCATAACAGATACTTGCCATAACATTGCCTTCTGAAGAAAAACTCTGAATCACATGATAAACATGAAGTACAATCAACTAAGTGAAATATCAGTATTATCCGGAATTATAACGTGCGTGGGAGCATGAGACGTGCAAGCATACAATGCACACTGCCAGGAAGCTCAACATGAATACATTTTTAGACTTATCTGGTATCACCCAATGTTATTTTGGTAGCAAAAAAACAAAAACGGATTGCAATCATTTGTATTAATGAAAGTGGTTGTAAACCTCAGACATGAAATATGAACAAAGCATATCCCTCTATAGCATGTATTTGTCTCAATCCAGATCACTGCTTGTCATTTCTGTCTGCTGCCTCCTTCCCCTATCTGAATGAGTCACTTCTGACACGTTTTCCTGACACCAAGAGGTTAAAAGGGGACAGGGGAGGGAGCTCCAGCTGATTGACAGCCTCAGCTCCGTTCCTGTGTGAAGGAACTCTCCTCTCTGAGTCCTGCAGAGTGTAACTTCAGCTTTCCACTCCCTACTTTCTGGAAGTTCAGACAAGCTGTATAAATTTGAATGTCTGAAGAGAGGTGATAACTGCAGATTATCAGGTACAATTTATGTAGGTGGATTTATTTCATCTCTGTGTAGCACAAGGCCAGCCACTTTACTGGGTATATGTAAGAATTTACAACCACTTTAGGCCAGATAAAGTCAACCCATGAAAAACAATGATAATTGTGCTAGAGCAAGGCAAATCTGCAAATGTTACACTAATGCCGCGTACACATGACCAGACTTTCCGTCAGAATAGACTCTGATGGTCTTTCCCGACGGAGTTCCGCTGCAACAGACATGCCTACACACGATCACAACAAAGTCCGATCGTTTAGAACGTGATGACGTACGACGGGACTAGAAAAAGGAAGTTCAATAGCCAGTACCCAATAGCTGCCCTTGCGTAGTTTTTGGTCCGTCGGAATAGCATACAGACGAGCGGTTTTCCCGATAGGAACTGATTCCGTCGGAAAGATTTGAAACATGTTCTATTTCTAGGTCCGTCAGAATTTTAGAAAGAAAGAGTCAGATGAAGCCCACACACAATCGGAATCTCTGACGGAATGATTCCGTCTGACCTTTTCAGCCGGAAAGTCCGGTCTAAATACCTGATTTTAGGTCCTTTATCCATGATCATGTTTTTTTTACTGTCAGGTAAGGGCTGTGGGCTGGTCTAAAAATCTGTAGTGTACTTCTGCTGATTTCACAAGCGACTTATTATCGTCTGGAGCCGCTTTCATTGAGGGCAGGGAAAGATGTGTGTAGTGGTGAAAAAAGCGGAACTTGCTGTCACTGTGTGCATTGGCTAATATGCATGACACGTACATAAGCAAATATCTGAATCAAACAGGTCATAGGCTGGTTACAAGCAGAAACACTGGTGAAACTGGCGGGATCTTGGCGCTGTTTTGATTTCCTTGGACCTATAGGGCCTTTGTCCAAGTGAATTCAAGGTCTCTGTTCAAGTAATCTTTTCTGGCCTGACCGGTCTGATTTAACCATTTGACTGCTTAACAATGGATTTGAGGAATTGAAGGCGGCGTAAAGTGACTCTGTTTCCCTCTTGTGGGTGATCTGTGGGACCCCCCCCTTTATGCATGTGCGGTGGGAGGGCATAACGCTGCTTGGCAATTGGTTTCCACACCTGTTATCCATCCAATACTACTTCCATTGTTGAAAAAAGAAAAAACAACTCCTGCGCACAGGTGGATCACCATATAAATAGTACGTCAACCCAGGCCTTGCTGCCCTCAAGGATGGGGAATCCTAGTAGAAACCGAAAGAAAAGAGAAACAAGGGCGCACCAGCCTTGTGCATGATCTTTGTATAGCTGTATTAGCTAATAGGATGTGTTCAATTCTTTGTATGTCTTTAGGAGATGATTACCCCATACTAAATATTTTAATGGATCTAAAATTAAGAGATGTATTTTTTATATACTGTATATGTTGTGGTGAACCCTTCTAAAGAAAGGTTTCAACACCTTCAAAGTCCCATTGTTTCTCTTCAAAAGGTTTTCTAATATGTGTGACAGCACTCTGCTGTACTGGAGCCAGTGCAGTAAGCGTTGTCACAATGAAAAAGAGAAGTGGCAATCTGGCTGTAGGAACTGGAAGGAGCAATAATATTATCAGTAGGGATGGGCGAACGGTTCGGCCCGAACTTTGGTTGTTCGGAGGTTCTGCGAACACCGAACAATATGTGGTGTTCGAGGCAAATTCGAAAGCCACCGGAACACTGTTAAAGTCTATGGGACACTAACATGAAAATCAAAAGTGCTTGTTTTAAAGACTTATATGCAAGTTATTGTCATAAAAAGTGTTTGGGGATCTGGGTCCTGCCCCAGGGGACATGTATCAATGCAAAAAAAATGTTTTTAAACGGCCCTTTTTTTAGGAGCAGTGATTTTTTTAAGGCCTCATTCTCACGAAGTGGATCCGCTTCCACGGAGTCCGCCTCGGTCCGCCGGCTCAGCGGGAGATCTCTCCGTTGATCTCCGCTGAACCGGCGGATGACAGGTCCCTCTCTGCTCACTGAGCGGGGAGGGGCTTGTCGAGCGCCGCTGGTTTCTATGGAGAGATCGGACGAAAACGGACAGCATGTCCATTTTCATCAGATCTCACCCGATCCGCCAGCGACGGATGTGAACGTAGAGGCATCCATCTGCTTTTAGCGGATCGGATGGGGTTGGATGTCAGCGGACATGTCACCGCTGACATCCGTTGCTCCATAGGCTAACATGAAGCGCCTGTTCAGGTCCGCAGTCAAAACTGACAGGCGGACCTGAACGGTCTGACCATGTGAAAGGGGCCTAATGCTTAAAGTGAAACAATAAAAATGAAATATTCCTTTAAATATCGTGCCCGGGGGGTGTTTATAGTATGCCTGTAAAGTGGCGCATTTTTCCCGTGTTTAGAACAGTACCACAGCAAAATTAAATTTCTAAAGGAAAAATTGTGACTTAAAACTGATTGCGGCTGTAATGAATTGTCGGGTCTCGGCAATATAGATAAAACTCATTGAAAAAAAGAGCATGGGATCCCCCCAGTCCATTACTAGGCCCTTTGGGTCTGGTATAAATATTAAGGGGAACCCCGAACCAAAATTTAAAAAAGAAATTGTGTGGGGGTCCCCCTAAAATCCATACCAGGCCCTTCGGGTCTTATATGGAAATTAAGGGGAACCCTGCACCAAATTTAAAAAAAGGCATAGGGGGTCTCCCCCAAAATCAATGGCGTAGGGGTCCCTCTCAACATCCATACCAGACCCTTACCCAGGCCGCAGGAAAAGAGGGGGGGACGAGAGAGTGCCCCCCCGAACCATACCAGGCCACATGCCCTCAACATGGGGAGGGTTCTTTGGTTCTTTGGGGTAGCCCCCCAAAGCACCTTGTCCCCATGTTGATGGGGACAAGGGCCTCATCCCCACAACCCTTGCCCGGTGGTTGTGGGGGATTGCAGGCGGGGGGCTTATCAGAATCTGGAAGCCCCCTTTAACAAGGGCACCCCCAGATCCTGGCCCCCCTCCCTGTGTAAATTGGTAACGGGGTACAAATGTACCCCTACCATTTCACAATAAAAAGTGTCAAAATGTTAAAAACGACAAGATACAGCTTGTCCTTTATTAAAAAATAAAATAATAAAAATTTCCCACAATGTCCATTCAACTTCTTTTATTGCTCCACCAACGGACCGAAAAAGAAAAAAAAAATCCACCATGATCCTCCTCTATGGGAGGCTCCCGCCGTGTGGCGCTTCTTTGCTGATGACAGTTCTTATATAATGAGGGTGGGGCCACCCCGCCCCCTCTGACGCCACGAGGAAGCCATGGGAAAGTCCCTGTGGCGTCAGAGGGGGCAGGGCCACCCGGTTATTAGAAGATGAATGGACATCGTGGGACATTTTTATTTTTTGATTTTTTAATAAAGGACTTGTCCCCAAGCTGTGTCTTGTAGTTTTTAACATTTTGACACTTTTTTGTGATATGGTAGGGGTACATTTGAATCCCGTTACCATTTCACACAGGGGGGGCCGGGATCTGGGGATGAGGCCCTTGTCCCCATCAACATGGGAACAAGGTGCTTTGGGGGGCTACCCCAAAGCATCCTCCTCTTGTTGAGGGCTAGAACACCCCCTGGTTCGGTTCGCATCCAGCACATGCGAACAGGCAAACAAATTTGTTCGAACACGCGAACACTGTTAAAGTCTATAGGACACGAACATGAATAATCAAAAGTGCTCATTTTAAAGGCTTATATGCAAGTTATTGTCATAAAAAGTGTTTGGGGACCTGGGTCCTGCCCCAGGCATGTATCAATGCAAAAAGAAGTTTTAAAAACGGACGTTTTTTCGGGATCAGTGATTTTAATAATGCTTAAAGTGAAACAAAAAAAGTGTAATATTCCTTTAAATTTCATACCTGGGGGATGTCTATAGTATACCTGTAAAGGGGCGCATGTTTCCCGTGTTTAGAACAGTCTGACAGCAAAATGTCATTTCTAAAGGAAAAAAGTCATGTAAAACTACTATCGCTAGTGCCGGCTATAATGAATTGTTGGTCCGGCAATACACATAAAAGTTCATTGATAAAAATGGCATGGAATTTCCCCACAGGGGAACCCCGAACCAAAAAGGTTAAAAAACACAAGAGGCTCCCACGGAGGCGGATCGTGCAGACGGAGCGGAGAAGAAGCCGGAGGAAGATGCGGAACGAGAAGAGCGGAGGAAGAAGATGGAGAAGAAGAAGATGGAGAAGAAGAAGATGGAGGAAGAAGAAGAACACCAAAGGAGGACCAGAAGAAAGAAAATGGAAGAAGAAGAAATTAATAAAGGACTTGTCAAAAACCGTCTCTTGTGTTTTTTAACCTTTTTTGACACTTTTTGTGTGAAATGGTAGGAGTACATTTGT
Source organism: Aquarana catesbeiana (assembly GCF_042186555.1). Classification (NCBI taxonomy): domain Eukaryota; kingdom Metazoa; phylum Chordata; class Amphibia; order Anura; family Ranidae; genus Aquarana; species Aquarana catesbeiana. The sequence continues at coordinate 44,290,255 of NC_133334.1, read as the reverse complement.
ACACAATTACCAATTCACATGGGGGGGGGGGGGGCGGGATCTGGGGTCCCCTTGTTAACGGTGGGTTCCAGATTCCGATAAGCCCTCCGCCCGCAGACCCCCACAACCACCGGGCAAGGGTTGTGGGGATGAGGCCCTTCTCCCCATCAACATGGGGACAAGGTGCTTTGGGGGGCTACTCCAAAGCACCTTCCCAATGTTGAGGGCATGTGGCCCGGTACGGTTCAGAAGGGGGGGCGCTCTCTCGTCCCCTCCTCTTTTCCTGTGGCCTGCCAGGTTGCGTGCTCGGATAAGGGTCTGGTATGGATTTTTGTGGGGACCCCACACCATTTTAAAAAAAAAATTGGCACGGGCTTCCCCTTAAAATCCATACCAGACCTGAAGGGGCTGGTATGGAATTTAGGGGGACCCTCACGCATTTTTTTTTAATTTTGGTTCGGGGTTCCCATGTGGGGAAATTCCATGCCGTTTTTATCAATGAACTTTTATGTGTATTGGCGGACCGACAATTCATTATAGCCGGCGCTAGCGATAGTAGTTTTAGATGACTTTTTTCCTTTAGAAATGTCATTTTGCTGTCAGACTGTTCTAAACATGGGAAAATCACTGCTCCCGAAAAAACGTCCATTTTTAAAACTTTTTTTGCATTGATACATGTCCCCTGGGACAAGACCCAGGTCCCCAAACACTTTTTATGACAATACCATGCATATAAGCATTTAAAATTAGCACTTTTGATTTTTCCCAAAGACTTTTAAAGGGTGTTCCCCGGCTTTCGAATTTGCCGCGAACACCCCAAATTGTTCGCTGTTCAGCGAACGGGCGAACAGCCAATTTTTTAGTCGAACTCATGTATGACCCGAACATAAAGCCCATCCCTATTGAGGACATGTGGCCTGGTACGGTTCAGGAGGGGGGGGCACTTTCTCGTCCCCCCTCTTTTCCTGCGGCCTGTCAGGTTGTGTGCTCGGATAAAGGTCTGGTATGGATTTTGGGGGGGACCTCTTTTTAAAAAATTTTGGCGCATGGTTCCCCTTAAAATCCATAGCATACCCTTCAGGTCTGCTATGGATTTTGGGGGGGACCCCTACGCCATTTTTTTTTAATTTGGCGCAGGGTTCCCCTTAATTTCCATATCAGATCCGAAGGGCCTGGTATGGATTTTAGGGGAACCCCCACACAATTTAAAAAAAAAAATTTGGTTCGGGATTCCCCTTAGTATTCATAATAGACCCAAAGAGCCTGGTAATGGACTGGGGGGATCCCGTGCTCTTTTTTTCAATGAGTTTTATCTATATTGCAGAGACCCGACAATTCATTACAGCCACGATCAGTTTTAAATGACAATTTTTCCTTTAGAAATGTCATTTTGCTGTGGTACCTTTCTAAACATGGGAAAACTGTTCCACTTTACAGGCATACTATAGACACCCCCCCCAAGGCAGATATTTAAAGGAATATTTCATTTTTATTGTTTCACATTAAGCATTAAAAAAATCACTGCTCCTGAAAAAACGTCAGTTTTTAAAACTTTTTTTTGCATTGATACATGTCCCCTGGGGCAGGACCCGGGTCCCTAAACACTTTTTATGACAATAACTTGCATACAAGCCTTTAAAATGAGCACTTTTGATTATTCATGTTCGTGTCCCATAGACTTTAACGGTGTTCGTGTGTTCTGCCGAATTTTTTGCCTATTCGGTATGTTCTGGTGGGAACCGAACCGGGGGGGGGGGGGGGGGGGGGGTGTACGGCTCATCCCTAATTATCAGTAATATTTAATAGATTCTACTAAGAATTGATAAAAGGCTGTGATTTACTAATTTAAAAACTCTTTCTTTTTTTTGGTCACCTGCAAAGTAAAGGCATAATGACATAATGTGCTAGTATGCTTTGCATACTAGCACATTATGTAAAACTTACCTGCAAAGCCTTTGCTGGAGGCCGCATCCATCTTTGCCCGTCTTCCTTCCGTCCGCGGACTCCAGCTGTGTGACGGGCCGGAGCCGAGTGACGTCACTCCCACGCATGTGCACAAGAGCTCTGAAGAAACGGCACAGGCAGCCGTTCGTTCAGAGCGCATGCGCCGATGACGTCATTGGTGCAGTATACAGTAAATATCTCCTAAACTGTGAGCGTTTAGGAGATATTTTCAGTACCTTATTATAGGCTTACCTATAGGTACAAACATTAGAGGGAAGGTTACTTCCTCTTTAAGTCCATTTAATGTGGCTCTGAACAAAAAGTGATGATTGGCTATTTTATAGGAAACATTTAGACGTGTTAAAGTGGAACTTAAGTATGTAAACATTAAAAATAAGTGCCTATTCTGTTTAAAATCCAGTAATACACAGTCTCATCCTGATCTGCACATGCTCAGTTGCTCTTTATTTTTAGGCGCTTTGCTGAATTTGTAGAGGCCGTTCTGCTAAGAGCCTAAAGATTTACTGCTGTTCAGGGGCTCTGGGCTTCAGCAAAATGGCAGCCTCCAGGAAGAAGAAACAGGAACAATGCTGGAGGCAATTTACAGAACACACTAATGTTGATAGCATAATTATTAATGTGGAACGTATATTCCTTGCTAAAGAACATTATTTTTTTATTAAGTTGTTATGGTTAAAGTTTCACTTTAATTGTGTCTAAGCATTACCCTGAAAATGTGCTTTCCTTGAGAAAAATAGTGTACCTCTTGGTATAAGAAGGTGCTTGGGAACTCCTGTACCGACAACCTCATAGCTTTTACCTGCAGTGTGATATCTTAGGTACTACTGCCCATGACTGCTACTCTCAGGAGATTTGCAGTGAAATGTATTGTTGTACTGTGTTTGCTGGATGGTCTGCCATTAAGTAAAACCCTACTTCTACTACTTTGCATGCCTCCAAAGAGAAACAAAGTGCAGAAGAAGCCATGGTAAGTTAGTAATCAAGAAAGGTTAGCTGCAGTGAGACTATAGGAAATATTATTGACTAATTTATTGTCCTCTGCCTGTCACTTTTTGGGCACATCTCCCAGAGTTCAATTCCTCTATAAAGCTACATATTCATGTAAGACTACCCTGTCCCTTAGGGTTTCAGTGTTGCTGTATGGTTTTACTGAAGAATGAGCCTTTTTTGTGGCTCTGTTACAAGAAGTGAAAAAAATGGTACCTGTAAAAATAAATGAATAGACCTGTTGGCCATGACCATCCCCTAAACGAGTGCAATGAATGTGATTGCGGCACGGTAGTGCTACATTTACAGGGTTAAATCAGGTAATGAAGAATAGACACATCGCCGCCTCACTGGCTGTCAAAAGCCTTTGAAAAGTGATTCAATGCAGATTGCTTTTTGGAGGGCCGGCATAGGCTGCTAAACATGTAAACTAGTCCTAAGTGCTTCCTGTGTACATTAGGCAAAATGCCACTGTGTGATCCATCTAAAACACACTTTGTAAGCAAATTGCAAAATGTAACATTTTCAATTTTTAAATGACTTAGGGCTCTTTCACACATGCGGACCATTCAGGCGGACCTGGACGGACGCTCCATGTAGCTCTATGGAGCGACGGATGTCAGCGGTGACATCCGATCCACTCCGCTAAATCCAGACGGGTGGAAACCCTATTTTCCATCCGTCTGGAGGATCGGATCGAATAAAAACGAACAGGTGGATCAGTTTTCATCCGATCCCCATAGAGGAGAGCGGGGGGGCTCTGACAGATCTGTCTCTGCACAGTGAGTGGACACAGACCGGTCATCCGCCGCCTCAGCGGGGATCAACAGATCGATCCCTGCTGAGCAAGCGGAGTCCGTGAAAATGAACACACAGGTGTGAAAGAGCCCTTATAAACATGTTAGGATTGGACTGTGCATGTATCGATCATAAACATGATGTTTTCTCTTGCAATAGATTTTTATTAAAAGAGTTAACTAAATTCTTAGGATACAAACAGTATCAAACAAATATGAAAAGATAAATGCACCCTCAATTGTGATCAAGGCTTAGATCATTGTAGGCATATTACACAAAAATGAGTTTAAAAGGTTGATCCTACCAAATTGGGCTACTGCTTGCCTAAGACATAAGCAAGATAAATGTAATCACACTATAACAAAAACACAGCAACGATCTGACTTCGAAAAACATTACTTCAACGGACTGTTGAGTGTTAACGCAGTAGCATGAAAAAACGTGGGAGCACTTTTAGCCTTATAGTTCTTCTAGCGCCTCAAGACACAATACCTTGCTCCAATAATGATATTGAAGTATGAGAGGCTCTAAAGACTCTCCATTTGCATCCATATAACTAAAACCACAAATCATAGGAACAGAGAAGAAAAGGGTAAAAAGAAGAGGAAAAAGAAGGAAAGAAAAAAAACAAGAATCGGTTTCCTCCATCCAGGCCCCTCTCTGCAAAAGTGGGGCTTGAAGATATTTAATCCAGGGATTCCACACTTTTTCAAATCTAGCTTGTTTGTCTCTGAGGTTACTGTTCAATTTTTCATTGACTATAATCCAGGCTAGGTTATGTTTAACTAATGCAACATTAACCATGGGAGATTTCCATGCTCGTGCTTTTTAGCTACTAAAATTTTTTGAAAACGAGGGTTCGGAGGTGTCTGGGGATCTCATTCAACAAGTCTGAAAACAGCGCTGTTTTAGGATTCTTGGGGATATTTTGTCCTGTCTCTAAGTAGATAAGGTTGGATATTCTGATCCAGAAGCCTGGACCTTCAGTCAGGACCACCAGACATGAAACATATCACCGTCTCGCCCACATCCTCGGAAGCAAAGGGGTGAAGAACCAGGGTACAGTTTCGCCAGCCTCGCCAGGACAAGGTACCATCTGGACAGCTCCTTGTAGTTCGCTTCCACCAGAGAGGTATTGAGTATAACTTTGCGCACCATGGTCGACCACTGTAGCCATACTTTCTCCTCTATAGTCTCGCTCAGGTCTGATTCCCAAGCCGTTTGGTAGGATGGCTTGTTACGCTGGCTATTGAACAACACATAAAGCTCCAAGATCCCCCCATGTGACCCGGGACCACGTAGACATTTATTTTCAAATAAGGTCCTAGTGGTTATGTCCTTGTAGTCCATTAAACATGATAGTTATTACATTTTTAATCTGAAATATTTAGAGAAAGACTGAAAATGTGGATTTGTACATCTTCAGAGGCTTGGAAATGGGATCACTGTATAAAAATCCAAGTCTTGTATCCCGTGCCCTAGTCAGCCTAGGACTGATGCTTATTTTCTCCTTTGTTATTACACCCTTGATGTAATAAATAAAATATAACATCTTTTATTTATTATAACTGATCATATCACCAACAAATCAATATCTAAAAGCTTTAGCATTATGAGAATTGAATATGTTTGAGATAACTATCTGACCCTGAGGGAAGCTATTTTCTTGCACATAGTTCACGTCTCATAGGCATCTTAAGCAGGCCATACATGATTAATCTGTTTACGTTCAACCAGCGTGTTGAACGAAAACAAAATTAGCCAATTCCCCCATCCATACATTCGATGTGGATGGGGGAATTCTTCCCACTGGGCTATTGTATCCTAACAGCGGGGAAATTTCACCACCCTCAGAATACAACGATCAGCATTGCTGGCTACATCCGGATCAATAGATCGACTTGTGTACAACCAGCCTGCTTATACATGGATCAAAATTCGGGCCAATCCATGTTGGATCAGCTGAATTTTGATCCATGTATGGCCGGCATTACTGAAAAGCATAGCTTTGATTCGCCTAATATAGGGATCATTAGAATGTGCTCAAATAGCAGACTGAAGTGCAAACATGTTAGTCGCTGCAGGTACAGGGACATTTATATAATATTGCAACACACCTAAGACACCTCATTTGCTTTTATACATTTGTCACTGTCATTAGATGCTCCTTTTCAATAGAAAACTTGTATTTACATTCATTGGTACCGAAAAAATAATTATAGTGAGCCTTTTAGCTGAAATGTGGCTATGTTTCAGCACGCAAGTCCTGCACCACCCTTCTATAGAAAAATGACACTGGTCTGCGTGAGAACAGATGTTTATCTTGCTTGTTGTGACAAGAGTGATAATGCTTTTAGGTTACAGGCTGATCTTGTGTTTTGGGAACATGCACACAGTCCTAACATCATCATTCTTTTCGGCTTGTTTGGGTATTCACGTAGAGGGAGAGTAATGTCTTTCTTCTGTTACACTAGTCATATGTAAGTAGACCTTTTGTTAAATTTGCTTACTGTTGCTGAGCCTAATGAGGAGCACTTGCATTTTTCTAACAGACAATTAATATAACATGCAAAGTCGTTTTTTTTTCAAATTTTGGATAGAGTAGTGAATGGTGAAAATACTGGACAGTTTTTTAAATTTAAATAAATAGAAGGTGGCGCTTACATCAAGTGTACACAAAATCAAATCCAATGTGCTACATATTCATTAAATCAGTGCAAAAAAAAGTCCACAGGGATCAGTAAGTCCATATGCTCAAAAGAGTGCAATATTATGTGACCACCAGACCAAGAAAAGCATCTAAATTGCCCAGCGACGAATGTGTCCTCTTACTCATCACCAAGCCAAAAAAATTCACCCCATGCTTTAAGTGCTCACTCACCAGAATAAGATGACCGCTTTTAAAATAAGGTCACAGTGCACTTTGGGTTAGGGTTCTCCTCTTCTTCTGCTCTGCAAGTGTCTGGAATTTTCAGTCATCACTTCCAGTTCCGGTGACGTCACATCTGGGCCGCTGTGTACACATGCTGGCATTTTTTTGTATTACACCCAGGCTGTCCGTGTGGGTGCCCAGTATAGGCACTCTTAAATGTGAGTGGCATTTTTACTTATTGTGCAATTTGGTAATACAATAAATACTACACTATATATTTTTTTTCTTTGGCTCGTGTATTTGGCATTATGACATGGGAAGAATTACAAGTGGACCTTAAGATGCTTTTGATGTTCCTGGGGGGGCCAGACACTTGCAGAGCAGAAGGAGAGGAGAACCCTAACCCAAAGCGCTTTGGGGTTGATTTACTAAAACTGGAGTGTTCTAAGTTCAACTTGTTCAATTAAGCTTTGAAAAAAAAAAACCTGCACCAGATTTTGCACTTTCCGGTTTTAGTAAATCAAGCCCAATGTGTCCTTTTTTTAACAAAGAGGTCAAATTATTCTGGTGAGTGAGCGCTTAAACCATGGTGTGTATTCCTTTGGCTTAGAGGTGAGCAAGAGGACACAATTGTGGCTGGCCGCTTTGGATGTTTTTTTTATCGTCTGGTGGTCACGAGATATTTCTTCGAATTTTTGTTTTTTTTTTAACATAAGGACTTACTGATCATGTGGACTTCTTTGGGCTAATTTAATTGCCTAGTAACACATGGGATTTGATTTTGCAGGCACTTGGTGTAAGCACCACTTTAAAAAAAAAAAAAAAAAATTATAGTAGTGTGAACTATTGCACTTTAACCGCTTGCTTACTGGGCACTTAAACCCCCCTCCTATCCAGACCAATTTTCAGCTTTCTCCTTCATTGATGTATCCTGATGAAGCAGAACTGATGGTCACCGATAGGTGGCAGTGATGGGCACTGATGGGTGGCAGTGATGGGCACTGATGGGTGGCAATAATGGGCACTGATCGGTTACACTGATAGGCAGCACTGCTAGGTGGCACTGATAGGTGGCACTTGTGTGCCTTGATAGGTGGCACTTTTGGGCATTGATAGGTGGCACGCATGGGCATTGATAGGTGGCACTGTGGGCACTGTTAGGTGGCAATGGCAGGTGGCACAGATGAGGCATAATTGCCTCTTCCTCTTCGGGACCGATGTCCCTTGCAGATGAGCCAGCGATTGGCTTTTTTTTCTCCTCACGCTGACAGCGTGAGGAGAAAAAAAACGGTTACCGAGCTTTTATTTACATCATGTGATCAGCTGTCATTGGCTGACAGCTGATCACATGGTAAGGGGCTGGGACCAGCCCCTAACTCGGATCGGTAATCACCCGAGTCTCAGTGACTCAGTGATCACAGCTCGTCATATGACGGCCTCCTGAAAATTCAGGTCCGTGCTCTGGCCGTCATTCGGCTATAGCGCGGATGCCAAGAGGTTAAAGGGGCAGCTACACAATTCTACTTGAGGGTATTGGTTAAGCTCAAAGGATTATTATTAGTTTTTGTTTTTTTTTGACAATTCCTGATCTGCGGAGACAACAGGAAGTCAGATTGAATCTCTCCAAAGTAAGGGAAATCCACTGTTAGTTGTCGCCAGAACAAGTTTTCCCATTGGAAGACATCCTTTAAATTCCAGTCCTGGTAACAACTCAAAATTTGAGATTTCCCATCTTTTTCATTGTGGTGACAATGGTTACCTGGGAAAATAGAGAGTGTGAATCTCCTTAGCGGGGACAAAGACAGAGATAAAAAAAAGAGATAACCCCCCCCCTCCCTCACTACTCTATTCAAACTAAAAAAAAAGTTTAAATTTTAAATACTTTAACTGGATTAGAGGCCACGCAGGCTATTGTTTGATAACACAAATAGGTGACTAACAAACGCCCTCTCTCTACATTGACAGATCATGGAGTTTAGAAAAAATAAAAGTACATTTGACTTGGTATTTGGGTCACAGAGTCCTGCTTGCATTACATACAGTCAGGTCCATAAATATTGGGACAGTTACAACAGTTTGTATATGTGCCTCCCACTTTTTAAGGGACCAAAAGTAATGGGACAGATTAACAATCATCCATCAAACTTTCACTTTTTAATACTTGGTTGCAAATCCTTTGCAGTCAATTACAGCCTGAAGTCTGGAAGGCATAGACATCACCAGATGCTGGGTTTCATCCCTGGTGATGCTCTGCCAGACCTCTACTGCAACTGTCTTCAGTTCCTGCTTGTTCTTGGGGCATTTTCCCTTTTGTCTTCAGCAAGTGAAATGCATGCTCAATCGGATTCAGGTCAGGTGATTGACTTGGCCATTGCATAACATTCCACTTCTTTCCCTTAAAAAACTCTTTGGTTGCTTTCACAGTATGCTTCAGGTCATTGTCCATCTGCCCCGTGAAGCGCCGTCCAATGAGTTCTGACGCATTTTGCTGAATATGAGCAGATAATATTGCCCGCAACACTTCAGAATTCATCCTGCTGCTTTTGCCAGCAGTCACATCATCAATAAATACAAGAGAACCAGTTCCATTGGCAGCCATACATGCCCACGCCACGACACTACTACCATCACCATGCTTCACTGATGAGGTGGCATGCTTTGGATCATGAGCAGTTCCTTTCCTTCTCCATACTCTTCTCTTCCCATCATTCTGGTACAAGTTGATCTTGGTCTCATCTGTCCATAGGATGTTGTTCCAGTGAAGGTTTTTTTAGATTTTGTTTGGCAAACTCTAATCTGGCCTTCCTGCTTTTGAGGCTCACCAATAGTTTACATCTTGTGGTGAACCCTCTGTATTCACTCTGGTGAAGTCTTCTCTTGATTGTTGACTTTGACACACATACACCTACCTCCTGGAGAGTGTTCTTGATATGGCCAACTGTTGTGAAGGGTGTTTTCTTCACCAGGGAAAGAATTCTTCGGTCATCCACCACAGTTGTTTTCCGTGGTCTTCCGGGTCTTTTGATGTTGCTGAGCTCAAGGTACGTTCTTTCTTTTTAAGGATGTTCCAAACAGTTGATTTGGCCACACCTAATGTTTTTGCTATCTCTCTGATGGGTTTGTTTTGTTTTTTCAGCCTAATGATGGCTTGCTTCACTGATAGTGACAGCTCTTTGGATCTCATATTGAGAGTTGACAGCAACAGATTCCAAATGCAAATAGCACACTTGAAATGAACTCTGGACCTTTTATATGCTCCTTGTAAATGGGATGAGGGAATAACACACACCTGGCCATGGAACAGCTGAGCAGCCAATTGTCCCATTACTTTTGGTCCCTTAAAACGTGGGAGGCACATATACAAACTGTTGTAATTCCTACAACGTTCACCTGATTTAGATGTAAATACCCTCAAATTAAAGCTGAAAGTCTGCAGTTAAAGCACATCTTGTTCGTTTCATTTCAAATCCATTGTGGTGGTGTATAGAGCCAAAAAGATTAGAATTGTGTCGATGTCCCAATATTTATGGTTTATTATTTAAATGATTTTCCACATTTGTATGTAACTGATGCAGCCCCTTCATTCACTTGTTTTCTTAATTCTTCTTCAATCATAGACAGATATAAACATGTTCGTTTTCAATTCATCTCAAATCAGGGGGTTAAATATTGACAGCTACTAGCTGTTTGTGCAGTAAGTATCATATCACTCAAGTCTTGAATTTTGGTTTGGTGTCACCCTGTAGCAGGAGTGAAATGTCATCCATGTACCATAACCTTTAATCCAGGTATTGTTCAAGGATAAACTGTAGATTTACCCTTAGTAATCTCCAAATCAGGTTGGAAACATAGTAAGGGCAGGGTCAGATGGGCGCACTCAGGGCTGTTAGAAATCACAGGACCCTGTACAGTCTACCTATTATCATTAAAAAATACACTAAAATCATTATCAGTGGACACAAACACAACATAACGTACACAATTCCTGCTAAATCTAAAAGATAAAACTGTTAATAAATAAAGCTCTGTTTCTGAATGAGTTCTTGTTTTTTAATGAGGTCTGTGTTTCACATGGGTGCTGTGGGCTGTACAGTGTGAATCAGTGTTTTTTTTAATGTGGTTAGAGCTGTGTGTAGACAGGCCCCTAATTTTTTGTATTATATTTGCATTTTGTATTATTTTTCACAACGTTTTATTATTTCTTATTTATTTTTTCAAAACTTTGTGCGGGGGGGGTGGGGGGGGCGTTGGTGAAATATTACAGGTCTAAACAGACCCCTGATGACTCACTTTTGAGACAGAGAAAGGGACTGAGAATAGGATTTCCTCCATCCCTTTCTCTGCAGCTTTAGCTGCACTGGACAGTGAATGAACTGAAAGCACTCTGTATGAATGCCCCTGTTCATTCACAAACTGGAGCATAGTAAACACAGCTTACTATACTTCAGTTATGAATGAACACTGTGAGTGATTGGTACCAAATTACTCACTTCATTCAGGAAAAGGAAGAGGCCAGTAAATATGACATATTTACGGGCCCCTTTGCCCGCTCTCCACCCTGAAACATTTCTCTGTGTGCCTGCGGCTGGGAAAGGGAAGCTGGCAGTGCTGTGGGTGGGGGGCACACAGGGGGGCCCAGGCAGCAGGGTAAAGAGGATGGTGCACAAGGAGGGTGGCCGGTGCAGTGGAGAAGCACTTAGTAGAACTGATCCCTTATATGGATCTCTCTGCAGCAGCTGAAAGCAAGCTTCTCCTCCTCTTCCTCCCACCCACTTTCAGCTGCTACAGAGAGAGCCATACAGGGGGAGAGGTCCAGTAATTGCTGCGCTAATCACCCTCCCTGCCCACATCCGATTCTCCCTGTCGCCCGGGCCCCCCTGCTGGTCCGGGCCATGTACTAGAAGGCCAAGGCTACCCCCCTATCAGCAGCCCTGGGTGCACAAAACAATATGTCCTTACCTTTGAATTAAAGGTTATTGGAAGTGTTGAGTGTGTTCCCCACTCATGACACATCATAATCTTGGACTGCACCCCATGCTCTGTGTGACAGGGCCAGGGAGTTTTTACACTGCCCTACACTACACATTATTTTTCCCTAGTATGACTAATAAATCACTAAAATGCTATGGAATCTTTTCAAAGCAAGAAATGCATTTATAAGCTCTGGTGACAGCATGTTGGAGTATATCCATGCTATACTGTATCACATTTATTAAAAATATGTAGTGTTATCATTAAAAAATTATGTTTTGCTAAACTCACCCATGTGACTTCTATGTCACGTGCAAGTAAATTATTAGTCTTTCTAGGTTTTTTAATCAATCCTTATATTTATCTGGCTATGTATAATCTATACCAGTGAAGGTCAACGTTCTTGATATAGGAAGAAGCAAGGGCAACCCTTGACGTCACCAGGGGCTGCATATATTATTCAGTCAATGTATTGCTTCAGAAAGCTATCAGAAACTGCAAATATGAAGCAAGAGATAACAAACGTGCCTTAGGAGTTGTTGTAGACTGGGGGCATGGACTACTACAGCCCTTTTCCAAATCAATGTTACCACATTAAGTCCATTTAAAAAATTGATCTGAATGATCTGATATATTTGATATTTTTCTTTGACAGATCCATTAGGTCAGAGGAAATAAAAACATTAAAGGGACGTTAATGGTTAGCAAAGAAAAAAATAAAATAGTGTGAAAGAAATAAAAAGAGTCATGTAACTGCTAGAAATAAGTCCAAAGAATATGTTCCCTTCCCTTTACTGGCTTAAGTGAGCACCTAAATAAGAAAAATACAGAATTCTGTCTGCAAGGTTCCAGAGGGCTGCACAGTAATTACCAAAGGGCCACATGCGCCCCTGTGCCGCAGGTTGGGCATGGGCACCAAAGACTTAGGCTGTATAGGCATATATGGTCAAAAGTTATCTTTATTACATGATCATCCATTTGTTATTCATCTCACTAAACAACTACTTCAGTGTGCAGGAGCCTTTAGTGCTACAGGAAGTGTCCACGTGCAGGCAAACCCAATCTTTCAATCTGTTGCTATTTATAATGTTATCTTCTATGGGAAAATGGCTATGAATCAAATACATAAATCAATGCTGAACAGACATCCTATTGGGGCCTCTTTGTGGCCAGACTGGAATGTATTTGTCCCTTAACTTATAAGCAAAGATAATGGTCTTTCTTGTGGTCTCCAAAAGAACAATATTGCAAAATACACTACTGGAACATAATTATAGAAGGGTCATAAACCAGAAATAGAAAAGCACAACACAGGAGCTCTACGGCATTTAATAAACAGTATGTAACCAGCACAAAATGCTAAGCAATTCCTATAATAGAAATAGTTCAAACCTGTAGATTCACATAGTAAATGAAAGGATTAACCTGGCTTTTGATATTTGTTGTCTCCAGCTATGACACCTCCTGAAAGACGTTGGAGTCTTCTTGGTATCAAGTGACCATTAGCTTAAATAGCCAGTCTCAAAATCTTTGTGGTGGAAGTTTGTCATATGTTAGCTTGCACCTATTTCACTTTTAATAGATCTTTTTTTTAAAAAAAACATGGCGTAAAAAGACTTTTTGTAATTGCCAGGAAGATGTTAGACAGCTGGAACCCTAGCTGCCAAGGATGTGATAACATCCAAAAGTATTAGTAGCATATTAATAAGCAAAACTTGTAGCCTGCAAGCTAAAGTAGGTATCAGTGAGCCAGGTAACTTTGGTTCAGGCCGTGAAACAATAAGCAGATCATAACATCAAGTCTGAAAAAACAGTATGATCTGCAACAATAAAATAAGACTGAAAGAAAGAGGAATAAAGGATGTTCAAAGTAGGAAGGTGGGAAAGAGAGGTGAGGTGAAGGTGAGTGAGCAACAGGCATGTCTGAGACCAGTGCCCCAAAGCTGGACTATTATAATGAAGTATATCTCTCCATGGACAATGATGGATGGGCATATTGTATCCACGGGGTCCAAATCCTGGCAAATTTGTTTTGCGTGTCCAGCAGGATACTGGTCCGTTTCTTATTAACAAAGAGCTAGTTGATCTTCTCATTACAGTAGTATACCACTTATACCTACAGGCAGGGCTTTTTTTCAGTGGGAACGCAGTTCCGGCACCACCAACAGTGAATGTATTTTATGGCTAGGTGTGCTGAAGGGTCTATTGATGTTGGCTGCTGAGGGATCTATTGTCGCTAGTTGGGATCTTTTTTTTTTTTTTTTGTGGGGGTCTGTTGTTGCACGGTAGATCTATTTATGTTGACTGGGGGGTCTTATGTTGCTGTAGGGTCAATTGTTGCTGGAAGGGATCACTGTTGAGGAAGAGGTCTATTGTTGCTGGCTGCTGGAGTGTCTATTGATGCTGGCTGCTGGGGGGTCTGTTGTTGCTGCTGGGGGGTCTATTGTTGCTGGGGTGGTATTTTGTTGCAGGGGATCTATTGTTTCTGGGGGGCGGTCTGTTGTGTGGGGGATCTATTGTTGCTGTGGTGGGTCTGTTGTTGCTGGAGGAGCCTATTGTTGCTGGGGTGAGGTCTATCAAATTTCATACAAATTACTTAGCAGTACAAAATGATATTTGGTCCTGTATTCTATTAAAAGGGGCGGTACTGGGAGGTGGGTAGGGGGTGAAACCAAGAGACAGTACTCAGAGGTGGGTAGGGGGCAGAGATGAAGGGTGACTAAGAAGGTGGGGCTTCCTGCACCTATTCTCTGAGAAAGAGCCCTCCCTACAGGTAAGTCTATAATAAGGCTTACCTGTAGGTACTGTTTGTATCTCCTGTACTTGCACTGTTTAGGAGATTTTCAGAGTGCATGCAGCCAGTGACATCACCGGCACATAAGCTCTGAAGGTCTGGCATACAGTGCTGGACCTTCAGAGCCCTGTGCCGTAAAGGCAGCTCCCGAGCACATGCGCAAGAGTGACGTCATTGCGCCCCTGGCCACTTATGTAAGGAAGATGGAAGCCCTCTCATCAATGACAGCGCAGCCCTGGAGGGCTTCGTTTTGAGGTAAGTCTCTCATGATGTACAAGTATGCAATGCATACTAGTACATTATGATATTACCTTGCAGGGGCTTTTTATTTATTTTTTATTCAACTGCCGTTTACTACCACTTCAACAAAGAACCCGTTGATCAGCATGAAACTGTTTCTAGAGGTTTTGCTAGGAAACTCTTTTAAAAAAGAGTTTCTCTGAAGGTCCCCCGTCATAAAAAGGGTTTCCTGTAGCTAACAAGCAGTCTCAAAATACGGAGTTACATTTTATTTTTCTTATGTTTTTGGTAAAGTCATACAACCAAAAAATGATCTGTAATTTCTATGTACTAACCCTATGATGCTGCTTTACAGAAGTAGGATCAGAAGCAGGCTTTTCAAAGAAATTAAACCTGGAATGCACTTTTTGTGGCATTGCTTAACTTTCCTTTGCTGCCGTTTATGTAAATGAGCCTCAGTCATCCCTTAAATCATGTCATGTCATCTCATATATGACAGGATACCGACGAAACAGAAATCAAACATTACACAGATATAAAAGTTATAGTGTACACATGACATGGGTCCGACAGGAAATGTCAGCTTTCAGGCCAAAGTTTATAAAAGCATTTGATTTATGCCTGTTAACTTGATCACCGTCAAAGAAACTACGAACTATTAACTTTTACAGACCAGGAGGGATTATGGAAGGGGTTTGTTTAATTGATATATGACTGCAGGATATTTGTCCATCAAATGTCTGATTATTTACTGGGTGTAGTAGCAGTTAGCCTGGTGAGATCCAGTCTGACCGGTTGCTTGGCAGCATACCCAATCTAAATCATTGTTTATTGTCCGTAGAAGAGCTACCGATAAGCAGCTGGAGCAGGTAGCCACGCTCGCATTTACTAAGGTAAAAATGTGATGATGATGTTTTCCAGCAATTTTTTGGATAACATCTTTAGAAAGGTACAGTTATTATTATTATTAATATTGTTTTTAAAGTGTTTTCCCCACTATGATATGGAAATCAATGTAAGCAGTAGCTGCATGGGCTTGCATACTTCCATTAGCATTATAGGACCTACACTGTCTAAGTAAACATTCTGCAAATAGCCCTCCAAAAACACAGCAGTATGTGGGGACATTACCTTAAAGGCACCAATAGTGTGATATAATATCACTGGAATACTGTAAATCTCTTTAAATGATGCAGTAAATATCATCAAAACACACTCTACAGCCATGTATGTTCAGTCTGTCTAGTTGCCAAAATCTAAATCTCACAAAATCAGGTTTTCTTAAAGTTAACCTGCAAGGATAGAAATATGATTGCTGATCAGTGATTAGTCTTTAAAGGCATAGGCCCCTATGTCCATTCAAATCGTGGATTCACTGTTCAGTACCTTTAGAGGCATGTCAACATTTGCAGCTCTCATATTACAATCGTCACATGTTTTCTTTAACAAGCACCTGTACTCTATTCATAGACATAAGGCAATAGTAAAAAAAAAAAAATAATAATAAACTTTTGTTTTTTACATGGTACTACTATACTAAAAAAAGGATAAATCACCAACCTCATCTGCAGATATCGCCCAAATTGCCCCCTCCGCTCCTCCCAGGACCTCCTGCTCTCTAGCTCCCTTGTTACCTCCTCCCATGCTCGCCTTCAGGACTTCTCCAGAGCCTCTCCCATCCTCTGGAATTCCCTGCCCCAGTATGTCCGATCAGCCCCTACCCTGTCCACCTTTAGGAGATCCCTGAAAACTCATTTATTCAGGGAAGCCTATCCCACACCCACATAACTGTCCCTGAGCTACCCTCATCAAATCATTCTTTGCAGCTATTACCTTTTGTACCACCGCCCCCTCCCTTTAGAATGTAAGCTCTACGAGCAGGGCCCTCCTGTACCTTTTGTATTGAACTGTACTGTAATTGTGTTGTCCCCCTTATACATTGTAAAGCGCTGCGTAAACTGTTGGCGCTATATAAATCTCGTATAATAATAATAATAATAATAATAATAAATTAAAACATTTTAGGCTGCAATCTGGCATAAAATATACATCTGGTGGAGAAATCAATATGCTGAATATTCTGTGTTGGAGACATTAGTGTCAGGGCTGGGCTCAGCCCTTCCTTCTCTGAGCTGGCCGCTCAGCTGTCGGCTAATTGCCAGCTCCCATCCCTCTCCACAGTTACCCAGCTGTTGTTGATTCTGCTCGTCAGTCCTGCCTACTTAAAGCCGTCCAGCTCACTTGATCTCTGCCTTCGCCTTGGTCACATCACAAGAAACCATCTCCTGCGTTCCTGTTTAAAAACTGGCTTTGCTGACATCCCTTCTGGTTCCTTATCCTGCTTGCTGTTCCTCTACTTGGATCCCTGACTTCTGGCCTGGCTGATTACCTGATCCTGTTACTGGACTCTGGCTATGCTTTGACTACGCTTACTCTATTTATTTTATTAATAAACAAGTGTGATTTTACTGTCTCGGTCTGGTTCATGGTTTCTGACAATTAGTGGTCAGTGCCGTTTTTTATGATCATACATTTTTATTGGAATTTGAAATGGTAATGTTAAGTTTGGCCCCTACTGTGACGTTTACCCTTTAGTTTATGCACACTGCAGGATTGCTAAGTTATGGAAGAGTTTGATGTCAGTGGCATCATACCGCCTGAAGCATCCTACCTAACTTCCCCAGACAACTTGCTAGCGCTGGTATAGTAACAAGTCTATAGAGTGGAGATATACAATACCAGGGTAAAAAATAAAATGATAAAATACCCAAAAAACTCATCACTAGAAGAATCAGGTACACCACTTTCCCTATCCCTATCCTTCCAAGCCTTATGTCTATGAATAGAGTACAGGTGCTTGTTAAAGAAAACATGTGACAATTGTAATATGAGAGCTGCAAATGTTGACATGCCTCTAAAGGTACTGAACAGTGAATCCACGATTTGAATGGACATAGGGGCCTATGCCTTTAAAGACTAATCAGCAATCATATTTCTATCTTTGCAGGTTAACTTTAAGAAAACCTGATTTTGTGAGATCTAGATTTTGGCAAATAGACAGACTGAACATACATGGCTGTAGATTGACCAATTTATTGATACCTAGAATTGAATCTAAAGTCAAAAGTAAGCTTATCTAACATGGGCCACTTGAAAAAGTTTTAGGTCTATGGGTTGCAAATACTAAAAACAAATATGTGTCCTAACGTTGAAGCTAGTGGATCCATTGATTTTTATCACATAACTGCAACACATGGTATTGCACAAGATGCAGTGAGGTGCAATATTCTATGGCTTCCCAATGCACCTAGGCACTTCTGCACAACATACGTTTTAGTGCAATTCAAGTACACAGATGTACACCCTCTGTGTGTTGAGGTGTGCTGCATTGTACAAAATGCTGCATGTCCAATATAATATGCATTGTGGCACATTGGCAGCTCATGCTGTACACGTTAGCACACAAAATACTGCATGTTAAAGCACCTGTGATAACACAACCGAATCACAACAGTCTAAATGGACTCCCCAGATTGCAAGGATAACTTGCCACAAATTTGTGGCAGTGTTGCATTGTTAAGCCTCGTACACACGATCGGATTGTTGGCCAACAAAACCATGGAATTTTGTTCCGAAGGGCGTTGGCCCAAACTTGTCTTACATACACACGGTCACACAATTGTTGTCCAACAGTTACAAATATAGTGACGTACTACGTGTTTTTTTTTTTGCTCTTTCGCGCCACCCTTTGGGCTCCTTCTGCTAATTTCATGTTAGTAGAAGTTTGGTGAGTGTTGATGCGCACTTTTCATTTCGCACTTTTCAGTTCTTGCTTTTCAGTTAGTTTCTGAACGGCCGTTCGTCAACCAGACATGTTGTGGAATCGGAGGAGATAACGTGTTATTTATTATTGGCCTTGGAGTTATTACTTTGACATGATTTTTTTGGTTGAATAATGATTTGATTTGGTATATTTTCTATATTTTTGGATGCATAGAATGCACGTTTTGGTTAAGTTCTATTGGCAGATAGCATGTCTAATTGTATTTTCTTTCTTTTTTTAATGCACAAAAAAAATTGTGAAGAATAATACTTGGCTATGTGTTTTACTTCAAATGACAGTTTGGGAGTAGGCAGTTACATTTTAAGAAAATACAATGTAAAATTGACAAGGGACACCAACATAGTTGAATCTTTGATCTTAAAAACTACGGGATAATGGTGTTCTGGTAACTTGCCCAATATTGTTGATATCACTTGAAAAAAAAAAGCCTTTGAAAATTCGTTTGCCATAACTCCATCAGTATCACCAGCAAAGCAGCTTCATCATTATCCCATTAAAGAAGAAGAGAATTGTGCGTTTCATTTGGAGATTTCATAATTTGCTACATCACGAATGTTAATTCTCCATTATGAACGCTAGTTTACAAGACCGACCGCTTCCGGCTCGTCCTTGCTTCTGAACATGTGTGTTTGTACTTTGGACTTTTGTCCGACGGACTTGTGTACACACGCTCAGAAAATCCGACAACACAAATTTGTCCGCGGAAAATTTGATAATCTGCTATCCAACATTTTTTGGCGGAAAGTCCGACAACAATTGTCCGATGGAGCATACAAACGGTTGGATTTACGGACAACAGCCTGTTATCATATATTTCCTATCAGAAAGTCCGATCGTGTGTAGGGGGCTTAAAGCGGGGGTCCACCTATCTATCGGTTTTTTTTTTTGGAGTTCATTCACAAACTTTTCTTCTCATGATTATCTACTCACATGTTCTGTGTAATAAGTCCGCCTGTGTCCGATTTCGTTGTAAGGAATAACTTATAAAATTCACTGAAGGCGGTTTCCATCTTCATTGTGGGCATTTGAAGCCCACAAGCATGTATTTCCTGGATGCGGTGAATGCTGTGCTCCCAGCATTCACCGAGATGTTATGATGACGCTGTTGCACAATGCATGCTGGGAAGCCTGAGACTAGCTCCCAGGGGACTGTGGGAGGTCTGGGAGAGGCTAGAAACACGCCTACTCCCATGGGAGGAAAACCAGGAAGTGCTAAGAAGATTAGAAAAAAAAAAGGTAATTACGGCGATTTAAATTTTTTACACAGCATGTCAGCATCTAGGCAAGGAAGAGAATGCATAGAGATAATGTTCAAAATTTGGGTGGAACCCCGCTTTAAGTCTTGTTAACTTGTTGCACATTTTCACTGGCAGGTTGTACACTTGCAGAGCACTTGAAGCACAAGTTCTAGTTGACACTTTTCCAATTTGAAGCAAATTTGCATGGCAAGTCTCTAGCAAGAGCAAAGTAGCAGTGGTGAGTCTACAGCAAGAGCTCTACAGGTCACAGTGACCCCCTGTGGTGGGATGACTTTTGCACAACATAACTGTACCAGATCTTGCAGCAGACTTGCAGAATGTTTGTAAAGAAATTTGATCTGGAGTCATGCAATGCGGACTTGCTGCAATTGTGCAACAACTTGTGAAGCCTGGTAAGTCCAGCAATAGCTTAGCAAGTCATTTTCAAACTTGCAGTTCAATTGCTTGCTATCCGGGCCTAAACCTTTTAACAAAAAACAAATGATCGTATATATTATTTATAAAATAATTTGAAAGAAAATTAGAGCAATCTCTTATTGATGATATAAAATTACAAATTTAGGCCGGTGTTTAACAGACAGCATTATAAGATGCCTCAGCGTGTCTTTAATTAGTGACTATTCTAATGCTGCACCTTCTTTTCCACAACAGTTTAGACATGTAGAAGGAGGTAAAACAAACACGGGTGTGAACACTAGATCTATGACATATGATGCTGCACAGTCATCACAGTGGAAGCAGGAGCCCCAACATGCAATATATCTAACAATACTTATTTAGGTTTGTATTTAATATCCTAGCAACGGTTCAGCTTAGGAACCGTGCAACCTAAAAAAATGTTTTATACTTTATGTAAATAAAGCAGACTTTGCATTAATAAATAAATGACTGCTAAGTTTAAAAAAAAAATCGTATAGAAAGATTGTTAATAAGTATACTTACCTTTTCCCTGCAAGGAGCGAGTTCTGCTCCTTCCAATGAGATCACAGTAAATGGAGAGCAGCCCAAATCTCAAGAGAAGGTGCAACACAGCATAGTGAGCTACTCATTATTTCCAAGGGTCTTACTGGAAGGAAGGTGATGTCATCCTTGCCTAGGCTCTATTGATGGAGACTTGGGTAAAGGTGTGAAGGTAAGTGCACTTCATAATCTTTTCTTTTATATATACTATATAATAATCTTATATATCTTATAATAATCATATATAATAATCTTTTCCTTTTATATATACTATATATACTACTTATATATATATACTCACTGGCCACTTTATTAGTAAAAACCTGTTCAATTGCTTGGTAACACAATTTGCTAATCAGCCAATCACATGGCAGCAACTCAATGCATTTTGCTGAAGGTCTAACTGAGTATCAGAATAGGGAAGAAAGGGGATTTAGGTGACTTTGAACGTGGAATGGTAGTTGGTGCCAGACTGGCTGGTCTGAATATTTCAAAAACTGTTGATCTACTGGGATATTCACGCACAACTATCTCTAGGGTTTACAGAGAATGGTCCAAAAAAGAGAAAATATCCAGTGAGCGACAGTTGTGTGGAGGAAAGTTCCTTGTTGATGTCAGAGGAGAATGGGCAGACTGGTTTGAGATGATAGAAAGGCAACAAGAACATAAATAACCACTCGTTACACCCAAGGTATGCAGAATACCATCTCTGAACAGACAACACATCGAACCTTGAAGCAGCAGAAGACCACCCACACCTGGTGCCACTCCTGTCAGCTAAGAACAGGAAACTGAGGCTACAATTTGCACAGGGTCACCAAAATTGGACAGTAGAAGATTGGGAACACGCTGCCTGGTCGGATGAGTCTCGATTTCATCTGTGACATTCAGACAGTAGGGTCAGAATTGGGCATAAACAACATGAAAGCATGGATCCATCCTGCCTTGCATCAACGGTTCAGGCTGGTGGTGGTGGTGTAATGGTGTGGGGGATATTTTCTTGGCACACTTTGGGCCCCTTAGTACCAATTGAGCATCGATTAAATGCCACGGCCTTCCTGAGTATTGTTGCTGACCATGTCCATCCCTTTATGACTACAGTGCACCCATCTTCTGATGGCTCCTTCCAGCAGGATCATGCACCATGTCACAAAGCTCCAATCATCTCATCACTGGTTTCTTGAACATGACAATGAGGTCACTGTACTCCAATGGCCTCCACACTCACCAGATCTCAATCCAATAGAGCACCTTTTGGGTGTGGTGGAACGGCAGATTCGCATCATGGATGTGCAGCTGACAAATTTGCAGCAACTGCGTGATGCCATCATGTCAATATGGACAAAAATCTCGGAGGAATTTTTCCAACACCTTGTTGAATCTATGCCACAAAGAGTGAAGGCAAAAGGGGGTCCAACCTGGAACTAGCAAGGTGTACCTAATAAAGTGGCGGGTGAGTGTATATACAGTATCTCACAAAAGTAAGTACCCCCTCACATTTTTGTAAATATTTTATTATATCTTTTCATGTGACAACACTGAAAAAAATGATACTTTGCTACAATGTAAAGTAGTGAGTGTACAGCTTGTATAACAGTGTAAATTTGCTGTCCCCTGAAAATAACTCAACACACAGCCATTAATGTCTAAACCACTGGCAACAAAAGTGAGTACATTCCTAAGTGAAAATGTCCAAAGAGTCAATATTTTATGTGGCCACCATTATTTTCCAGCACTGCCTTAACCCTCTTGGACATGGAGTTCACCAGAGCTTCACAGGCTGCCACTGGAGTCCTCTTCCACTCCTCAATTATGTCATCACGGAGCTGGTGGATGTTAGAGACCTTGAGCTCCTCAACCTTCCATTTGAGGATGCCCCACAGATGCTCAATAGGGTTTAGGTCTGGAGACATACTTGGCCAGTACATCACCTGTACCCTCAGCTTCTTTAGCAAGGCAGTGGTTGTCTTGGAGGTGTGTTTGGGGTCATTATCATATTGGAATAGAGCCCTGCGGTCCAGTCTCCGAAGGAAGACGATCATGCTCTGCTTCAGTATGTCACAGTACATGGTGGCATTCATGGTTCCTTCAATGAACTGTAGCTCCCCAGTGCCGGCAGCACTCATGCAGCTCCAGACCATGACACTCCCACCACCATGCTTGATTGTAGGCAAGACACACTTGTCTTTGTACTCCTCACCTGGTTGCCACAACACACGCTTGACACCATCTGAACCAAATAAGTGTATCTTGGTCTCATCAGACCACAGGGCATTGGGGTTGATTTACTAAAACTATAGAGTGCAAATTCAGTTACACTTCTGCAGAGAAACCAATCCGCTTCTAACCTCAGCCTGTTTAATTAAGCTTTGGCAATAAAACCTGAAAGCTGATTGGTTTCTTTGCAGAAGTGTGACTGATTTTGCACTCTCTAGCCTTAGTAAATAAACCCCATGGCTCCAGTAATCCATATCCGTAGTCTGCTTGTCTTTAGCAAACTGTTTGTGGGCTTTCTTGTGCATCATCTTTATAAGAGGCTTCCTTCTGGGACGACAGCCATGCAGACCAATTTGATGCAGTGTGTGGCGTATGGTCTGAGCACTGACAGGCTGACCCCCCACCCCTTCAACCTCTGCAGCAATGCTGGCAGCACTCATATGTCTATTTTCCCAAGACAACTTTTGGATATGACGATGAGCATGTGCACTCAACTCCTTTGGTCGACCACTACAAGGCCTGTTCTGAGTGGAACCTGCCCTGTTAAACCGCTCTATGGTCTTGGCCACCATGCTGCAGCTCAGTTTCAGGGTCTTGGCAATCTTCTTATAGCCTAGACCATCTTTATGTAGAGTAACAATTTTTTTTCAGATCCTCAGAGAGTTATTTGCCATGAGGTGCCAAGTTGAACTTCCAGTGACCAGTATGAGAGAGTGAGAGTGATAACACCAAATTTAACACACCTGCTCCCCATTCACACCTGAGACCTTGTAACACTAACGAGCCACATGACACCAGGGAAGGAAAATGGCTAACTGGGCCCAATTTGGACATTTTCACTTTGGGGTGTACTCACTTTTGTTGCCAGCGGTTTAGACATTAAAGGCTGTGTGTTGAGTTATTTTGAGGGGACAGCAAATTTACACTGTTATACAAGCTGTACACTCACTACTTTACATTGTAGCAAAATATCATTTCTTCAGTGTTGTCACATGAAAAGATAGAATAAAATATTTTCAAAAGAGTGAGGGTGTACTCACTTTCGTGAGATAATGTATATATATCTATGTCTATATCTATATCTATATATTTTTAGATATAGATCTATATATATAGATAGATATATATAGATCTATATATATCTATCTATATATAGATCTATATATTGAGATATATATATATATATATATATATATATATATATATATATATATATATATATATATATATGTAGCAATAACTCTCGGCGGAGCTGCTGGTTTAAGCGGGCTTGTTACCTTCACTCTCGACACCCCTGCTTCACCGGCACCGGGTCTAGGGTTCCACTTAGTTTACCTCTGGACGATAAAAGCACCAACACTTGAATACGTTTTCAATGCTTTATTGAACCAAGTAACAAAGGAAGTAGCAGGAAAGAGGCAGGAGGGAAGCTACAGGGAAGCTCAAATACCTTTTTTTAGGATTTTTGAGAACGTCCTTTAAATTTGAGTATTGTAATCGGGTGCGATCCCCTTGTGGGACACGATCTTTGCTCGCCTGGATAGGCCTCTCTCACTAGCCTAGCAGCCAGTACGTAGCACGAACAAAAGTGTCTGCCACAGACTTGCTTGAAATAAATCCATACAATCCTCTGCCACAGGATGTATTAAACTTTGCGGTGAATGTCAGACACAGTACTTGGACCTCTAAGCCAACCCGGCAGTACTATGCTGTAGAACTACTTTAGGATACGTCCTCCAACCGAGTCACCAGGCCCCTCTCCAGACCAGCACTCTGCATGATCCTTCCATGACGGGTCCTCCCCTGGGATCTTCTCAGTTGTCCAGCTTCTTCACTCTGGATAGACAGCTCAGGACCATTTCTCGGCTGCTGTGGTAGGCCCCAGACATGCTTCTGGGCCCACCCACACGCCGCAGCGACGTGGGCCTCCGGAACGGAGGACCACGAGGTGGTACTCTAACACATACCTGTCGGCCAGGAGGGCCAGCAGGTGGCTGAAAACGAACCCCAAAATGGGCGTCTGTCCCATAAATACCCTCTCCCAGAATGCAACTCGGAGGACCACCTCCACCGAGTTGTCCCCGGGACAGAGGAGCACTCATACGCTTCGACACGTCGCCTTTCCAACACTAGCCAAAGGTAACAGCAACACCCACCGGCTCAGTGTGGAACCACACGCAACTCAGCCAAGCTGGAACAGAGGCAAATCTAGCTCCCCTAACGAGCAATTTACTAAATTTACCTATCAGTTGGTAGATCAGAAGTCTACCAGCGCTAAATATATATATATAAAAGTGAAGGTATTGTACAGAACGCAGGTCATTTTCTTTGTAGTATTGGAATTGTTATGATTAGTTTCTATGCACAGCTGATTCATTTCTCCTTTCCCTTAATGAGTATTTTTGGAAATCCTTTTATTGTGATGCGATGTTGATGAAGAGGATTGCTGTGCTCCTAGCTGTCAGTGATGCTTGTAACTTAATGCCAAATTTAATGCCAATTAAATGAATTGCACCCACTGTTCCCAAGAAACTACCATACCATAGTAGAGTAGAGAAAGCTATGATGAAGTTCATGGGAAGCAAACTTGGTATGATTACTACTATTTTTGTAAATGTGCTTTCTTGTTTCAATTATGCTATTATTTACATATCTGAAGATTGTTTGCATTATCCACAGCCACCAATGGGATATACACTTTTAAACCTAAGGCCATAGGTACTACAGTGTATATCAGGTATATCAAACTGGCATTATTTATGCCAAATGTGAATCTCTTCTTTGCAGCCCTTGGCAGGCTTGAAGATTTTACCTAAACACAGCCCCAAACTGTTGATGAAGACTAGACTTCTTTGCATAATTCTACAGCTGAATGCTTCAGGACATGTTTTATGGCCCCCAGTTCTGAGTTAAAATGTTGAAGATTGTAATTATTACTTAATGTTAATCATAGCTCCCAACTGTTCCAGATTTCGAGGAACTGTCCCTGATTTGGAACAAAGTCCCTCTGTCCCTCTTTCTTCCTCATTTGTCCCTCATTTTGGTCTGTTCTACATAGTTGTACATAAAATGCACTATATCTTTCACGAAGTGTTTCACAGTGCTAAACCTTTCATCCAAATTCTAAATTGTTGCGTTTGAAAATATTAAAAGCCAATATAAAGGAATAGTAGTAGTAAAAAAAAAATCCTTGTGGATTTAATTTTTTTTGTGTGTGTAACTCTCCTTTAAGGGGGGTGTGGAAGGGTGTGTGTGTGTCCTCTGCCTTCATACTTTTGCTAATAGGTGTCCCTCATTCCTATCTCTAAAAGTTGGGAGGTATGATGTTAATTTCCAAAGAGATAAAAAAGAAAATCCTGGAATAAAGTGTGCTCCAAAGTATATATAATGTGGGCCATTGAAAAATTATTCCACTTAAAGTGATTGTAAAGTCTCTGTTTTTTTTTTCAATAAAAATAACAAACATTTTATACTTACTTGCTCTGTGCAGTAGTTTTGCACAGGGCAGCCTGGATCCTCCTCTTCTCTGGTCCCTTTCCAGCTCTCCTGACCTCTCCCTTCCTTTGAGTGCCCCCACAGCAAGCAGTTTACTATGGGGGCACCCGAGCCAAGCTGCAGCTCCGTGTATCCATTCACACACAGAGCTGCGGTGCGGCCCCACCCACTCTATCTCCTCATTGGTTAACTGACTTTGACAGCAACTGGAGCCAATGGTGCCGCTGCTGTGTCTCAGCCAATGAGGAGGGAGAGTCCCGGGTGGCCTGAGGCCGTCGTGGACATCGCTGGATAGAGATGGGGCTCAGGTAAGTAATAGGGGGGCTGAGGGGGGCTGCTGCATACAGAAGGCGTTTTTATCTTAATGCATTAAGATAAAAAACCTTCTGCCTTTACAACTGCCTTACATTTTTTCCCACTGTCTGACATGCCTGGTATACACATTTAGGAATGAAGATCAGTACTCCATATATTACATATGAGCCATTTACAGTACACGCTAATTAAGTCATTTAAAAGGACCAAAGGGAAACAGTGCATTACAACTGAACAGACCCAGCAAATAACTTGAAACAACACTATCAGTAATTTGTAAATGCAAAATGACTTTGCCTCTGTAAAAAAATAATTGCAATAATTCTCCTGCTGTCACTGCCAAAAGTCAATTGAATTAAGAAGAATCACCAGCTGAAGTCTGAAGAAAGCAACACTTCCAAGAGTGTGGATCTCCTGCGTGTCCTTCAGCACTCAGTGGTTCCTCCTGTTCCCCCCCCCCCCCCATGTTACTGATGTGTGTTGTAGTAATGAAGGCGTCAGCGGGAGAAACATCTGAGAGCTGCGGGCGACACGGGAGATTAACACTCTCAGTAGTGTCGGTTTCAGAAGAGCTACTCCTGTTGACTGTTTTTTTAGATAAATTTATCAAACATTTTCAGTAAGAAATACATGTTTGGCACTTACAGCATAAAGGAAGAGAAAGCGCAATGTCTCATAAAATCTATAGACATTAACTGTACATGAGAAGGTAACGAGTCCACCAAAAATCTGTGTAACACAGAGCAAGCAAGTTAAACTGCTATACAATCGTCTATTGTAATCATCAGTCATAAGCAAGGGTACACTAGTTGTGTTGAGTTAGGAGTTAAGTTAGAATACCTCTATATTTGCAGAGATAAGTGAAGGAGAGGAGGAAAGGGAGAAGAGGAATAGGAAGGTAGAAAGACGAGGGAAGGAAGGAAGAGCGGTAATAGTGATAGAGATGGTTGGGGTGGGATAAGGAGATCTGGACAATATATGGTAGCAAATTTAGATTTGACGCCAGCAGTTTAGAACAACTTACAAGTCTACCATTATAGTGACATACAATTATTGGTTACTGTTGTTATACCATTAGGCCCTGTGCTTCTACCCACGCTGTACACATTTTATCAATCTTTTTTTGGCAGTTTCTACCTATATATGTGAGTTTGTAGAGCGGTAAGGCCACATTATTGACAGATCTCCATAGTTGAAGTGTAGGAGGGTCTGGGGGTTTCCATCTAAGACAGGGGTGGGCAATTTATTTTTTCTAGGGAACCAAATGAGAAACTTGGGACTGTTGTAGAGGGTCGATCCGAAGTTTAGTGTATATTAAAAAATATTTTAATTCAACCAGTAGACTTAGGTGAACAACACTGGACTAGGAAGGTCTGCAAGTCTGTACCAATCAGCTCCTCGGGCTCTCTCCTTCCAGTTCTTGCAGCTGTCCACACAGACATCTGTCAACTTGCCTCTCTGAGGAGACAGACAAGCTCAGAGGGACATGCTGACAGTGAAGGCACCACGGGCCAGGCAAAGGACCACATGTGTCTCTGGGGCAGCAATTTCCCCGGGTCTGGTCTAAGAAGTATTGCCTTTCTAGCATAAAAAGCAGTGTAAAAAAGAAACAGCTGCTTATAAGTATTGTGTTGACATTATTGCATATGCCTAGCAGCATAATCATAGGGTCTACGACCATAGACAACTCTCCTACTGTGGTAATGCCCAGCACTACCTCAAGTCCAAACTATGTGTAGGAATGTGCCTAATTAGCATCTGTGACAAGTCTAGTCAATATTCCAGTATAACGCAGAGAGCCTCTGGGAGGTATAGTACACCCAATGTAAAAATGTTAGCTGGATAAATCTATCCATGGCTGATATCATGAGGAAGTAGGCATTATATTCCTTAATGCCAATCAGCATATTTGTCAACTCAAGTACAGTATATCCTGCTGCCAGCTTCTTAAAAGCTCAACTGACTGGTGCCATGTTTAGCAGCATGAGTGGCAGGAGAGTTAGTATTTGTATTTCTTTTTCAGGGGCGGTGTTTATTTGCATTTAAAAATTGCTGACAGGGTCCCTTTAAAGTGGAACTATATTGAAATGTCTAGTTAAAGAATAGGTGCATGTTTACTGTATTATTTTCATATTTTGTAAAAATATACATTTTCATCTTAACCAGTGGTCTCCAAACTGCGGCCCGGTGGCCAGATGTGGCCCTTTGCTTGCTTTTATCCGGCCCTTGGGGCACTATTTTCATCCACTGAAGCCAACAATGGGGCATCATTCCCCCCATTGATGCCAATGAAAGGACAGAATTCCTCCCAATGACACCAAGGATGGGGCAGAATTCCTCCCAGTAACAGCAAAGATTGGCCAAAATTACTCCCAATGACACTAACGATGGAGCACAATTCCTCTGTTTGACATCAAAGGTGGGGAATTGATTTTTTCCACTGACATCGGCAACTCCTCTACTACCAATGGCCACAGTCTGGCTCCCCTTAAGTCTGAAGGATAGCAAACTGGCCCTTTGTTTAGAAGGTTTGGAGACCCCTGATCTATATCAACACGATTTTTAGGGTAACTTTAAAGTAAAGTGATGAGTTTTGCTAAGGAACAAAAAAATAAACCTCATCAGGCAAGGATTTTAGCAAACTTTATTTAAGATACATGCTTTACTTTGTTCTGAACTTACTACTATAGGCCTTGTCATTCCAATTATCAAACTTGCTAAGTGAGAGAGCAAGTGATAAATAAGGAGAAATAAGCAAACAAGTGATAAAGGCAAAACTGTTTTTTTAAGTTTTAGACAGAGGGGAGATGGATCAGAACACTTGTCAGTTTTTCTTGCTGTCTGTGCTCCCCGTTAGGGTGGTTCACCCTTTCTATTTGTCCTGTTTACCATTATCATTGAAAGTAAAGGTAAAAGAAAATCCCAAATTTTGAGTTGCCCCCAGAAAAGTAATAGAGGGAATATCTTACAATGAGGACACTCGTTCTGGTGACCTGGGGGTGCCCAAGGAATTTCCTTAATTTGCAGGGGATTTCCTCTCACTTTCTGTTTGGCTATGGGACAGGAAGTGAAGGGAAATATCCGCAATGGGACACAGATGGTGAAAAAAAATCTGACGGGGATTATAACCCTCCCTTGCTCTATACAAAATGTAAAAAAAAAAGTTTTGCCTATAGTTCTACTTGGATCTCTATTCTACAGTTGCTGTTATACTGCTATTATTCTTATGTTAGTCTCACAACCTAAAGCCCAGGCCTTAACTCATATGATCTCTTCTGAAGAAGAGACTAGCTTCAACAGAAATGACTTGACCAAGTACCTAGAATTTACAACCCCATGGATCGACATCCATTGTTCACATACATAAGTAAATTAGAACATAGACGTTGATGTAGCCAAACTGAGTTGGTCTAGACCTACCTCTATGCAAATTTTCTCACTAAACCACAATTCTCACTATCTAATCAATATCTATGGAGTTGGTCTACTATCTCATTGACAGTCACATGTTTTATAATTGTGTAACACAACATCATTATGAGGTTGTGCACGCAGGCACACATACTAATACATTCTTTAAGGGCATAGGCACTCTGTGCAGAATTTGTTTAAAACTGATACAATATACCAAAGTAGAAACCTTTACAAGTGATTCCAGACAGAATATTGATTTCCAAGATACATTTTAATGAAATACACAGATTTTTCCGTTACTATATTTTGTATAGAGTGGGCCCCCTTCTGGCAGGAGGCCGGAGGCAATTGCCCTCTTATAAATCCAGCACTGAGTATAGCGGTCTAAAGTTCTGTGAGCAGATTCTTCTGCTGTCATGAAGGCAACATAAAGGACAACACTTACACATTCTGATTCCTCACATTACCGGAAATGTCGAATGACTAAAATGTCTGTGATGGTCCTTGCAAGACATGAGACATTCAGATTGTTTCAGGATGGAATGGCATGCAGTCTTAAAATATAATATACAGCAGTCAGTGGGTCTCCCTCTGCAGATACTGGATCAACTTGATTTTTTTTTTTTATTATTAACTACTGCTTATGTTTTCCCTTATTGCACTTCAGTAATACTTTGTGTTATGTCATAAATTCAATAATGTAAGAATGCAATTTTGTTTACTCTAAAATACTTTTTATTATAAAATTACAAAGACATTATTATTATAAGATTTGTAAGAGGTAGTTTACTTAGCTGCAGAATTTTAACTACATTTCTTATTTTGTCACATGATAACTTCCTCTGTTTACATACCAAACATCACATAAGTGTGGAATCTTTTTTTTTTTATGACATGAGTATTTATCTACTTAAGGCCTTGTTCTCATGAATCAGTTAATCCATATTTTATCACATGAAGAGGTGTTATTTTACCTAAATGCCTTAAATCTCCACTCACCCATATAGACACCTCTCAAAATCTACACTAGTCTAGTGGCAGTAGTATTTTTGTAATTGTATTGCATTCTTCAATTACCAATTAAAATACATACAACATAAAACAATCATCCTATGTTCTTCCCCCTGAAGTGTTATGAATTGTAATCCATAGATATTACAATAAGTCAGCTCAAAAGAACATTGCAAAAATCAATCATTACCAGGGTTGCCAAGCGTCAGTAAATTTACAGGCAGTTTTTAAAAAATCTGTGATTTTTACAACTGTTTTTAAATATCAGTGGCCGATAATTTGTCATGCTATGTTGACTTTTTAGGCGTAAATCAGGCAAATTAAAGTGTTTGTTAACCCAAAAAAATAAATAGATATCCTGGTCCCTTAAAGTAGATTACACAGCCCAGTGCTTGTGCCGTGTAAGCTGCCGCTCTCTAAACTGTAAAAAAAACATGGCTGATCCTGCCACTTCCTGTATCCCCCTCTGTGTGCTGACCACGAAAATCAGGGCTGCTAAGCCCTGACCACCGTGGTCACCATACGTCCCTCTGTCATCAGTAGCCCTGCTCTCAGCTCTCCTCTCTGCCTCTCTTCCCCTCCTCCCTGCCTGTCAGCTCTGTGTCTGTGTCTCTTTCTCTGCACCCCCCCATCCCCGCCACTATTAGTATAAATAAAATTTTATATATGGTCACTGCCAGCCGCTCTATTATAGTTAGACATAGCACACTGTATTAGACTTTTATAAAAATGAGGCTTGTAAATACTGATTTAGCGTGATCTTCAGGCTGGTCACGTGACTCTCGGACGAGTTCCAGTGCTACTGCAGGAGAGGCTGAGCGGCTATGTGACCTCCCCAGTTGATGTCAGAGGGAGATCTCGGCCCCTCCTGCAGTAGCCATGTATCGGAGCTGTACAGCGGCTGCGAATCACGTGACCGGCCTGAAGATCGCTCTAAATCGGTATTTACAAACCTCGCTTTTATAAAAGATTTATACAGTGTGCTATGCCTAACTATAATAGAGGGGCTGGCAATGATTTGTATATAGGGGTTCACAAACACTTTAAATTATATGGGTATTGTTAGTGTTTCCATATTGTGTTTAAATATCAGTTGTCTTAGTTTTTAATAGGAGTTATGATATTTTCCAGAAAAAAATGTGCTTAGTCAGTAAATTTCCCATGTTTTGTCAGTAAAAAATGCTGCAGGAGGTTTGCAAACTGATCATTACAGCAGTATGAGGGTTTAGGATCAGTATCATCATCATGTTGCAAGTAATAACCATTCTGGGGCTTTAACCGATTCAGCCCCGGAAGATTTTTCCCCCTTCCTGACCAGACCAGTTTTTGCGATTCAGCACTGCATTGCTTTAACTGACAATTGCACGGTCGTGCGACGTTGCACCCAAACAAAATTGACGTCCCTTTTTTTCCCACAAATAGAGCTTTCTGCAGTTTTTATTTTTTGCGCTATAAACAAAAAAAGAGCGACAATTTTGAAAAAAAAGCAATATTTTGTACTTTTTGCTATAATAAATATCCCCAAAAAATATATAAAAAAACTAATTTTTTCCTCAGTTTAGGCCGATATGTATTCTTCTACATGTTTTTGGTAAAAAAAAAATTGCAATAAGCGTATATTGATTGGTTTGCGCAAAAGTTATAGCATCTACAAAATAGGGGATTGTTTTACGGCATTTTTAGTATTAATTTTTTTTTTATTAGTAATGACAGCGATCTTCGATTTTTATCATTAATGTGACATTATGGCAGACACATCGGACACTTTTGATACTATTTTGGGACCATTGTCATTTATACAGCCATCACTGTGTAAATGACACTGACAGGGAAGGGGTTAAACACTAGGGGGCGATGAAGGGGTTAAGTGTGTCCTAGGGAGTGATTCTAACTGTGGGGAGATGGGCTTCCACTCACATGACAGCGATCACTGCTCTCGATGACAGGGAGCAGTAGATCTCTGTCATGTCACTAGGCAGAACGGGGAAATGCCTTGTTTACAATTCCCATTCTGAGGCTCCGTGACACAATCACTGGGACACTGGTGGACATCGAGTCCGCGGGTCCCGTGGGCACGGTCACGCTGTACGCGGTGGGCACACTCGCGTGCCCGCTAGCACCGCCAATTAAAGGGTATGTGCAGGTACGCCCATATGCCCACCGCTGACATTGTGCCGATGTATATCGGCGTGCAGCGGTCGGCAAGTGGTTAATAACCGGATAACTCGAACAGTACAAACAACCTCTGTCACCATTAATAAAGAGAACCTTATACAATTATGCGAATCAGAAATATATAGTATACCATTTCAAATTCTCTCATAATAAGTCTCTCCTTGATTCAAAGAAAACTGACTGGTGTGTTTCATTGAAATAGTCTGTTGGTAATAGGTACTGCATCTGCTGCACTAGGAACTGATAATCAGGGGTCCCAAAATCTAATACATTTCTGTAGATGCCCTCTGTGCTGGAAAAGAAGCTTGTTCATGGTTAACGAGATTCTTCTGTAGTAGTAGGTGGATTAGAAGTTAACCAATTCTGTACTTTTCAAGCCACAAATAATAGCACTGACGTTTTTAATAATGATAAAACCTTCTTGCGATCTTTTGTGATATTGATTTTTATATACAAAAGTTAAAAACGTTGCATGTGTGTGTTAAATTCAAGTGATATATGGAAAAAAAAAAAACATTTCTAATGCCGCTTACACACGATCGGAAATTCTGATGAGAGATTTTTGTCGGAAAATGCGACCGTGTGTATGCTCCATCAGTCTTTTGCTGGCGGAATTCCAGCCAGCAAAAGATTGAGAGCAAGTTCTCTATTTTTTGGTCGGGAAAAGTTCCTATCCGAAAATGCGATCGCCTGTACAAATTCCGACACGCAAAATGCTCAGAAACAATTAGACGCATGCTCGGAAACATTGAACTTCATTTTCTCGGCTTGTCGTAGTGTTGTACGTCACCGCGTTCTTGACGGTTGAAAATTCCGAGAACTTTTGCGTGACCGTGTGTATGCAAGGCAAGCTTGTTCGGAATTCCGTCGGAAAAACCATCCAAGTTTTTTCCGACGGAAAATCCGCTCGTGTGTACGCGGCATTAGGCTGGGTTCACACTATTGCAAATTGGATGTTGGTTTTCTCCGCATCCAATTTGCATGTCAGGAGCCTGTGACTCTCAATGGAGCCGGTAAATCTCAGAACTGGATGGGCAGAAATACAAATCCTTCAGCAGAAAAACTTCCCCCATATGTGTATTTCATCTTTGTATTTAGCTGTTTGTCTGGAGTTCGGCTTTAACCGTAAAGACCATTTTCAATCATGCTTTACAAGGAAATTGTGGCCACATATTTAGATAGCTAGGGCAACAGATTTGTGCATTCCTTGCGGTAACTGGGTAAAGGTTAATAAAAGAACATTTGTCATTGACAGAAATCCACAGTTACACTCACTTACTAAAAATAACATTTTGGAAAGAAAACAATCAAGAACGTGGTTGAACATGCATCTACTACGAATGTCTGGCAGTCAATTTGAGAACAGTCAGATCCTCGATCTTTTATTGTAACCAGCTGAAAATCCACAGTGTTTGGACAGATATAAAAGGGTCCGTCCACTCAGAACTGATATCATAGATTTGTTAGTTGTAGGACAGTTAATCCACCAAAACATTTCTTATTTTTCTCATGGACCCTATGGGTATAATATCGGTGCATCAATAAGGTACACATTAACAGCATTTAATGCCTGGATCTACACAGATGATGGGGCTATTGTGAAGGGTTATACTCAAGAGGAGCTGAAACACGCAGGGGTTGATTTACTAAAATTAAAGAATGCAAAATCTGGTGCAGCTCTGTATAGAAACCAGTCAGCTTCAGAGTTTTTTTTGTCAAAGCTTAATTGAACAAGCAGAAGTTAGAAGCTGATTGGCTACCATACACAGCACAATGTTAGCAGGAACATCCAAAACTCCCAGGTGGACAGGAGCATTGTTCAAAATGATGTAATTCAGTCATTTCTATCTTACAATATCCAACACATACAATATGCCTAAGTCTGGATCACTCCACCAGGCTCCACCTATCTAGGGTTGCCACCTCATCCCTTTAAACCTGAACACATATGAATTACACAGGTTCTGAGGCTAATTTAATGCAGATAAGGCACCAACTGAGTTTAATCACGACCCTAATTAGCCATAGAACCCATGTAATTAATATGTGTTCGGTTTTAAAGGGATGAGGTGGCAACTACACACCTATCATGGAAATTACATTTTTTGGGTGGACTGATGTTTCAAGACAAGAAACAGGAGACTTCAACAAGGTGATGGTCACATATTTGAGCCCACTGGTTAACAAAGTACACATTTACTTAAGAAACCCAAAAAATAAAATAAAAGTCAGCCACAAACACTGTAGCTGCTGACATTTACTATTAGGGCATTTACCTGTTCAGGCATCCGGTGGTGTCCTCACCCAAGCCGTTTCTTGAATCGGCTCTCGGGTGCTGGTGCCTTCATCTTTGCTAAGGGATGTGAATGAGCTGGCTGAGGGGGTCAAACTTCTGCCTCCCCCCCAAAGAAGGCAGACACGAGGAGCTTCCCCTTTTGGGTGAAGCTTCGCTTTAAATACATCTTATTGTAAGAAGTAGCAGGTGTAGCAAATAAAGACAGTTACAGGTAGAGGGGTTGCGTCATTCACTGTTGCGTCATTCTTTTTTTCAGGTATTATTATTATTAGCATCATTATCAAGATCATGTACTCATTAATAGTTTTATAGTTGGTTTGATATCTTCTGAAGTGTTCTGAATTAAAATGTATAATTGGCTTAGAGTCCTACATTTTTTTGCTTCAGGGGCTTTATTCTAGCTATGGAAGTATGTGTATGTGCTCTGTAGATTTACATGGATTTCCTGTACAAAAAAAAAAAGTCAGAATTGAGTTGATGCCCTGATCTCCTCCCACAGCCAAAGTACATAGTTGGTTAACTGTCTTGAAAAGAAATGCACCCACTCACATTGAATGAGTCAACTGTGTACGTCTAAGGTGTGTATCACAGAAGTACACCAAGACCTTGACAAACTTTCCTCCTGATTCACCTAAAATTTGTTTCCTGAAGGATGCGCTCCCTTTTGTATGAAGAAAAGGGAAAAATCACCAAGTGCAGAGATTTTTCAGGATGTTTGCAAATCTTTTCAGTTATTGTTTCTAAATTAAAGAAGAACTATCACCACAGTTTTTAAAACCCCTGTGGTATCCCCCAGGCAACAATGTGCATGGAGCACTTGTTCCCATTCTAATCCATGGCTACACTGTGCTGTGAAAGCACATTTTTCTGTTCTGTGGCTTTAGTTCCACCCCAGGCTGAAGCCCAATTTATGGCCATTCCCATACAGCCAAGCACTAGCCCTCATCCCATCTTCACACCGAATGATCCAGTATTTTGGATGTGGCTATCTCCCCCTGAGCCAACATGTAAGCAGCAGCAGCTTACACCAATATGTGTTTGTAAAACATTTACTGCACACCGAGGGAGAGAGCTTGTGTTGTGAATGACAGCACACTGGAGACACGTGGCACCATGCATAAAACACAAGCCCACAATATAAGCTGACAGCTACTACTTTCAGGCAACTGAGCGCACACCCATCTGCCCTGTCTTATCTACCCTGTCTTGTACACAGAGGAAAGACTACTGAGCCTGGACCCACCTGCCTACTATTGTTGGGAGAGGGACTACAGTAGTAGCTGCCTGCTTGTGTTGTGGCCTCATCTGGAGTGCATCATCATTCACATAACAAGCTGGCAGCTACTACTTTAATCCTTCTCCCCACAATAGCAGGCAGGTGGGTCCAGGCTTAGTAGTCTTTCCCCAGTGTACAATTCAATGCAGAGAAGGCACAGGGCTGCAGATTAGATGGCAGAGTTTGCAGATGTTCTGCCCCTCTCCTCTGTGTGTTCTGCCACCACCGCCCTCATCTGTGTGCGATGTTAGTCACACTTATTAAAAAGTTGTCTCCTTGCTAGCAGCGTGGTCAGAGAAAGGTGGGGGAGGGTGGCAAGAAGTTGACCATGCCCCTGAAGAAGGCACGTGATCCCTGTGCCGAAGACACGTCAGGGGAGGGGCCAGGACGGAGCTGTCAGCAGAGGTAGTGAGACGAGATAGACACACCGCACCGCACGCCGTACCAACGATTTGGTTCATTATACAGAGCCCTGAATAGGATGGTGCACTCACGCACCTATATTATTTGAGTACTACTATGAAGGGAATATTTATTTTTAATAAAGTCCTTACAATATTACGCTATGGAGCTTTTTCTCTTTTATCCATGATCTGGAATACTACTGATTGAGGGAGTTGGATTTCATCACCTGTATATCGTTAGAGCCCAGGAGTGGCTCCCAAGCGTGTTTTGGCATAGTTTAAGTACTGTGTCACACGCTCTGAGGTGAGCGCATAGGCTTTTGGGGAACACTGGAAGAGCACTGAAGCATGCTATAAGTTCTGCACTGGTTTTAGGGAGCATGATGAAAAGCACTTTATATGAACACTGGATTTATGCACTAGAGATTTTAATTTTGATGAACGTTTATGGTTTTTATTAATCAATCTGGTGAAGGAGTGGACATTTTATCCTAAATTTGCACCTGTATTTTAATATTTTTCACATGTTGCACCTTATGAGTTGTATCACAACATTAATGTTACACGGATTATAATAGATTTCTGAATATATTCCCTTTTGATAGTTAAGCACTTTATATTAATATATATATACATATAAAAAAAATTTTTTTTGTTTTTTTTTTTTGTTTGTTTGTTTCCTAGCGCAAATGCAACTTTATTTTAATTCATGAGTGACCATGCTACCTTACCACCCATGGCACAGATCAGAATAGGACCAAGTGATCCATACACTAGGTCCGCTGGGTGATTCCACATTGATTTAACTCCTTTTTTTATTTAACAGAAAAGTTGATTTAACTCCTTTAACTTTTGTATAAATTAGTTGCAGTGATAGCCACCCTTATATTTCCTCTTCACTTTTGACACAGTGGCCGGGACCTCCAAACAACATAATAATAATAGCACCACAAGTGCAATGCGCATTTTGCCGCATTTTTCACACAATTCCAGAAATGTTCATTTCTGCCCGCACTCCCAGAACGTTTAGGTATGAATGCGTCCTAAATCTTACTAATAGAGCCACGGGTAGAAGTAAAAGCCTGTCAAGGGTTCTAACCCTTCCCTCAGACGCTAAGAAAACTGTTTTGGTTGCACACACACTTTAGGCATTCTGTGAATGAAATGAATGGATATCCCAGGAAGCAGTTGGATGTTTTTTCTATTTTAATGTTTGTTTTTTCTATTTATTGCTGCTCTTTGTAAGCTCGCTCCTTAACCCCTGAAGTTTTGGTTACAACATATTTATGCCTCAGATTCTCAAAATCTCTAGGGACAGAATAGAGGATGTGAACAAAATAAATGTATCACATATCATTCATGAACATCTCCCGTTGTACGACCATTTATTTTCATTCTGCAAACACTGACTATGTAACAAGGGCAGCCTGTTAAGACAACATCGTGTGCCAGAGAGCAGCAGGTGTAAAAGTGCCCACAGACATTTTGGCTGATTTTGGTCCAATGCACATTTGGCCAATGCAATGCATGTTTACGCCCTGATCATTCTCACAAATCATACCTCGTTACTTCTTCCAATCAATATGTCATGTTTATAGGAGTCTTCAAAAAGCATAGCTCCCAACTGTCCCTGATTTCGAGGGACTATCCCTGATTTGGAACAATGTCCCTCTGTCCCTCTTTTCTCCTCATTTGTCCCTCATTTTGGTCTGATCTATATAGTTGTGTATAAAATGCACTTTTTATCTTTCAAAAAACGTTTCCCAGCACTAAACCTTTCATCCAATTTCTAAATCGTTGCATTTGTAAATTCCAAAAGCCAATATAGGAATAGTACTGGTAAAAAAGCACTTGTGGGTTTGACCAATCATTTTCTTTTGTACAATTCTCCTTTAAGGGGTGTGGCAGGGGGTGTGTCCTATGCCCATATACTTTTTGCTTATAGGTGTGCCTCATTCCATTCTTGGGAGGTATGCAAGAAGGCCTACAGTAGAGCTGCACGATTCTGGCCAAAATGAGAATCACAATTTTTTTGCTTAGAATAAAAAGATCACAATTCTCGCGATGTAAAATCTCTCACATTATACAAAAAAAATTGGGCTAACTTTACTGGTTAGTTTTTTTTTTTTTTTTTTTTTAATTCATTAGTTTTTTCCCCAAAAAATTGCATTTGAAAGACCGCTGCGCAAATACAGTGTGACATAAAATATTGCAACAACCACTATTTTATTCTCTAGGGTCTCTACTAAAAAAAATATATATAATGTTTGGGGGTTCTAAGTAATTTTCTAGCAAAAAAAAATGATTTTAACTTGAAACCAACAAATGTCAGCAAAAGGTTTAGTGTTTAAGTGGTTAAACTTCCTCATTTACACACTGAAGTCTATTCCTTTGACAAATTGTTACAATGTTCCACTGCTAAAGAATGTTGCCATTCTTGGCAGACTGCCCATTTTTTTTCTTCCTTTCTTTTGACCGCTGTGGCTTCAGAAGAGCAGAGAGAATTATTGCATAGAAAGAATCGTGAAACACTTTTGTCAAGATCGCAACGGGGAAAAAAACAAGATAACGATTACCGACGATTAATCAAGCAGCTCTAGCCTACAGTGAGTGTTAGAAATATGTCCTCCTATAGATAATACTGTAAGTGATGCAGCATTTCAAGTGATTGTGAATGATCATCTTGTAAAACAACTAGTCAGTTTAAAATAGAAACAAATACAATTTTTCCCTTTTTTATAAATTCCCTCTGTTCAGAGGGGGCGTGTCAGGACAAGTCTGATCATTGGAGAAGAGCAGGCTGAGTTCCCAGCATAACTGACCACAATGTTCTCTCCTGCTTAGTGTGGTCAGTTTTTAATAGGAAAGCAAGGAGACTAGCAGGAACACCAGGGATTTCACATAAAGGAAGCAATACAAAGAGAACAGGGTACTTTCTCATACAAGTACATGGTACAGCAGGCTCATATCAGGAAAACAAAGTGTTGGGGTAACAAATGCGGGCGGTTTTAACCCTTTTTTCGGCCGCTAGCGGGGGTGAAAACCGCCCCGCTAGCGTCCGAATAGCACCATTAAAACTACGGTAAAGCACCGCCGGCGCCTTGGCCGCCTCAGTGTGAAAGTAGCCTAATGCCATGTACACACGACCGGACTTTCCGGCAGAAAATATCCGACTGAATCATTCTGTCGGACATTCCGATCGTGTGGGCTTCATCGGACTTTTTCTTTCTAAAATTCTGATGGACCTAGAAATAGAACATGTTTCAAATCTTTCCGACGGAGTCAGTTCCTATTAGGAAAACCGTTCGTCTGTATGCTATTCCGATGGATCAAAAACGACGCAAGGGCAGCTATTG
The DNA here is from genome assembly GCF_042186555.1 of Aquarana catesbeiana. Taxonomy (NCBI): domain Eukaryota; kingdom Metazoa; phylum Chordata; class Amphibia; order Anura; family Ranidae; genus Aquarana; species Aquarana catesbeiana. Next base: position 44,249,627 of record NC_133334.1, on the reverse strand, counting down.
GCTACTGGCTATTGAACTTCCTTTCTCTAGTCCCATCGTACATCATCACGTTCTAAATGATCGGACTTTGGTGTGATTGTGTGTAGGCAAGTCAGCTTCAGCTTCTATTCTGACGGAGAGTCCGGTCATGTGTACGCGGCATTAGTCTCTAGCAATGATCAGTAACCAGCGGAACGGGCTCCTTATTATGTGACCGCTTTGAGAGCCAACCACAGTGGTCATGTGATCGTGAAGTCCTTCCCACCCTCCGGACATTAAAGGGGTTGTAAAGGTTTGTGTTTTTTCACCTTAATGTATCCTATGCATTAAGGTGAAAAAACACCTGGCAGTCACCGGCCCCCCCAGCCCCCCCCCATTTTACTTACCTGAACTCCTTTATTCAGTCGTCGTGGACGCGCTGTCTCTCTCTCCACGAGCTCCCGGCTCTTGATTGGATAGATTGATAGCAGTGCAGCCATTGGCTCCCGCTGCTGTAAATCAAATCCAATGATGCGGGCTCCGGGGAGTGGGGCTGAGTCATACATTTGGCGGCTATGGACGCCAAATGCTGGATTCTGGAGCGTGCCCGCAAGGTAACCCCCTCGGGGAAGCACCTCTCCGAGGGGGTTATCAGATGTGGAGAGGAGCCGCGAGAGCCTCCGGGGGACCCCAGAAGACGAGGTTCAGGGCCACTCTGTGCAAAACGAGCTGCACAGTGGAGGTAAGTATGATATGTTTGGTATTTAAAAAAAAAAAAAATACCCTTAGCCCCGGTTCACACTGGGACGACTTGTCAGACGACCTAGTCGCGTGACAAGTAGCGTCCCATTCTGTGCAATGGAACCATTCTAATCGGAGCGACGCAAGTCGCTCCGACATAGAAAAAGGTTCCTGGACAACTTTCGGGGCGACTTGCATTGACTTCTATACAGAAGTCGTCTTGCAAGTCGCCGCTGAGTCGTGTCCTGGGTCGCCTGAGGCAGTCGCGCTGTAAGTCGTGCTGCCTCAGTGTGCACTGACCCTAACAATCACTTTAAGACCTACTTAAAGGGATGCTGGAGTTTGGGGAAAAACAGTTAGTCTGTCTTGTATTTGCCTCCTGAAGTCTTCTGTTCAGCAGAACACACACACTAGGAGGAGAAGGGGCAACCAATCCGTTTCTATTGCTTTGCAAAGTGCTGTCAATCCAACACAGGGAATATCCTGAGACAAGAAAAGAGTAATAATCTCATCATGTGTTTCTATTCAATAACTGTCCAATCACAGACTGGGACAGAGTCTGCAGAGGGGTCCCAGGGAGTGCAGGACCTGGCTGTGCTGTCTGTTGTGGGTGCCTGAAACACAAGATTGGTACAACAAAATCACAAATCGTTTGGCAGGTAAAACAGTACCTGTATATCAGTGTTAATCAAACTTGTTTGTCCTGCGACGCACCAAAAATATCAAAAAATTTTCACGGCACACCTGAAAAGATTTAACAATTTTTGTGGTGAAGAACGTATTTATTTTTACATATATATATTTAATTTTAAATTTAATGTGAAGGATGTGCCTGCTTTCGAGAGCAACTCAGACTGAATTGTCGAGGCTCCAAAGTCGACAAACGGAACAAACAAATGGAACGGTCTCTATTATTATAATATAATTAGAACTAATTAGTTCTCACCGAGATCTCACACTACGAAGTCTTGCGTTACGAAAGGAACCAATGAATGAAAGACTAACAGAGATTGCCTTTTTATATATGTTACTTTTTTAACTTTTGCGACATTGATTTACCATTTCATTTTTCAATATGTTCAAGGTTTCAAAACGCTAGCAATTTTAAATATTTTTCAAAACTCCCACGACACACAAATGCAAAAGAATTACTGCTATGTATGAATTTGAACTGTTTGTTTAGCTTTGTTTGCATTGTATTCGCCTTTATGCAGCTTTAAAGGAGTTGTAAAGTCAGAAGGTTTTTTCATCTTAAAGCGGAGTTCCAATAATAAAAAAATTAAAGTCAACAGCTACAAATACTACAGCTGCTGACTTTTAGTTATCGGACACTTACCTGTCCCAGGGTCCAGAGATGCGGGGGAACGAAGCCCCACACGTCTCCCCCTCCTCTCTGCGGCATCGGCATTGTCACTATGGGCACGCACTGCACATGCGCGAGCCGCGCTGCACGCTGTGACTGGCCGGGCAATCATCTGGGACCTGTGACGTGTCCCAGATGATTGCCGAGAGGGAGGGGGGAGAGGTGATCTTCCTTCCGGTGCAGCGGTGCCCCGGGAGGAAGTGTCAGCTGAAACCCTCTAAAAAGAGGGTTTCCGCTCCCCCCTCCAAAAAAATGACATGCCAAATTTGGCATGTCAGGGGGTCACCTTCCCTTAAAGCGGAAGTTCCATTTTTGGGTAAAACTCTGCTTTAATGTATTCTATGCAACCACTTGCCGACCGGCTCCTGTACATATATGTCGGCAATTTAAAGATAGATATCTCGGTAACGGCAGCAGCTGCTGCTACAACCGAGGTATTCATCTTTAGAGCCGGCAGTCCTGTTTACGATAATGGTGATCTCTGCAGCGGATTCGCCGCGAGATCACTGTTATCGGTGGCGGGAGAGGGGCCACCCCCCCGCCGCTCTCCCGCACCCTCTGCCGCTTACCGGAGCCGTCAGCAGCGGCGGAGGCGATCGGGACCTGTCCGTGGCTGGGTATGGAGACGAGCGAGGGGAAGATGGCCTCTTCCCGTCTCCACACTATAGCAGGGCAGAAGAGACGTCAAAACGTCACTTCCGCCCATACGTCTTAAAGGCACATTTTTCTGTTGTCGTTTTTTCAAATTACAATTTTTTTTTTTTTTTTTTGCATCTAAGTCCAAATATGAGATCTGAGGACTTTGACCCCAGATCTCATATTTAAGAGGTCCTATGTTTACATTCCTTGTAATAGGAATAAAAGTGACCCATTTTTAAAAAAAAAAAAAACAGTGAAAAATAAATAAAATCAAGTAAAATAAATAAAAAAAAAAAAAAAAAAAAAGCGCCCCGTCCCGACGAGCTCACGTGCAGAAAAGAAAGCATACGTGAGTAGTGCACGCATATGAAAACGGTGGTCAAACCACACATGTGAGGTATCGCCGCGATCAGTAGAGCGAGAGCAATAATTCTAGCCCTAGACCTCCTGTGTAACTCAAAACATGCAACCTGTAGAATTTTTTAAACGTCGCCTTTGGAGATTTTTAAGGGTAAAAGTTTGACGCCATTCCACGAGCGGGCGCAATTTTAAAGCGTGACATGTTGGGTATCAATTTACTCGGCGTAACATTTCACAATATAAAAAAAAATTGGGCTAACTTTACTGTTGTCTTTTTTTTTTTGTATTAAAAAAAGTGAATTTTTTCCAAAAAAAGTGCGCTTGTAAGACCGCTGCACAAATACGGTGTGACAAAAAGTATTGCAATGACCGCCAATTTATTCTCTAGGGTGTTAGGAAAAAAAATGTATAATGTTTTGGGGTTCTAAGTAATTTTCTAGCAAAAAAATTGTTTTTAACTTGTAAACACCGAGTCTGAAAAAGAGGCCTGGTCTTTAAGTGGTTAAGATAAAAAGCCTTCTGTATGCAGCAGCCCCCCTAATGCTTACCTGAGCCCCCATCTCTGTCCAGCGATGTCCATGAGTGTCTCGGCCATCTGAGACTCTCCCTCCTGATTGGCTGAGCCACAGCTGCTGTCAAGCAAAGTTAATCAGCCAATCAGGAGAGACCGGGGACGAGGGCGGGCCGCAGCTCCGTGTCTGAATGGGCTCGGCTCGGGTGCCCCCATAGCAAGTTGCTTGCTGTGGGGGCACTTAACAGGAAGGAGGGGCCAGGAGCACAGAAGAGGGACCCGAGAAGAGGAGGAACCGGGCTGCTCTGTGCAAAACCACTACAAAGGGCAAGTAAGTATAACATGTTTGTAATTTTTATTGAAAAAAAACAAAACAAAACTTTACTTAAAGTGATTGCTTTAAGGATAAGTACAGCCAAACCTTTTTAGGCTATACTTCTCTTGGGGATTACAGGAAGCCTGTCGGCTTCCAGGCTCTGGATCGATCCCCACTTTACAGTTGGGGTACACCCAGATGCCTGGACCAGCAGCTGGCTCAGGCTCTCAGCAAGCAGCTGGTAGACTGCACAGCCCGGTGTTCCAGTAAGCGCTGGACGGGCAGAGCAGAGAGCCAGTGACTGACAGTGGCCTTTGATCGCTCAGTTCTCAGTCATAGAAGCTGTGGGGACAGATGCAGTATCGGATTGATGCTGCATCCACCAAGGTGCGTATATATGTTTATTTTTTTTAAAAACCCAAATACTTCTTTTTTAACTAATTAGAAAAAAAGCATCTAGCCTGCTAAGATATTCATGTGACCAAATCTAAAGATTTGAATGTGTTCTTTGCGCTCATTGTTCCAGGCTATCTTGTACATAGATGGTGCACAAGTACCTTCCATCCTAACGGAAATCACATAGTTCATGGCCAGCAATTGTTTTGGAAGAAGGACTTTAGTAGCAATGTTTACTGGCTTATTACCTCAACACAAAAAGGTGTCCTGGACCTGGCACGAAAGTTTCTCACCCTGAAGGAAACTTTTGACGTTTGTAGGAAGGCGCGTTGGCTGCATACACCCTTTACTAAACAAACGTGTGATTTAATTAGCTCTTTGCTGAGTAATACACTTTGACAATGGATCCCTAAGGGGACTCTGTTTGACAAATGCTGCTGGGCAGAGCAAGTAGGAAGACTAGAGAGGCTGAGCCTGAGGAAACCAGGTTTTTTAGAGGCGTGGGAGAGACAGGCTCAGATCACTCTGCCTCAGCTGGATGTGTTCTTGTCTCTTGCAGACCAGCTAACTGCCTGCGATCCTGGAGGTACTTTAGAGCAGAGGATGAGGGAGAACGAGAAGTACCATGCCACAACAGACTCAGAGAAAGGCATACACATTATCAACATCAAGGCTATTGAAGACATCGGCTACATCCAACCTGACACACTGGTAAGTCGCTAACTTTATGTAACATATGTTACTGTATTGTATATCATAATATCAGAGCTGAGCGCAGCATTTTCTCCAGCTGCTTAATCGCTCCTTAAGGATTTCGTTCTGTAATAGCTTTAACCCTTTTAGGGCCATATGCTTGTTTATGCGTTTCTCCGGGGAAACTAGGGCTAATGCTAAAAGTTTTCATTTTAAAGGCAATTCGTCACCAAGGAAAGAGCATTTCTATAAAGCAACACGTCAAGTCTACTAATGTCTGGGTTGTTAGAATGTAATGGTAAATCTATGCCAGGCGCCTGCATTTTGAATAATGACCCGGTGCCCAGGCTCCCGTTTCTTTTAGTGCATTCCACTGTTGAATAAAAGGTCCCCAAAAGAGCTGAACTACCACAGCCGATTATATTGCAATGGCAGCAGATCATGCTAGGACCTGTAGTTCCACCATACGAGGAAAGCAGTGTTGTCCATCTCTGGTCCTGGCTTATTATTATTATTATTATTTAAGGTACTTATATAGCGCCGTCAATTTACGCAGTGCTTTACATATGTGCAGAAGTGCACAAATTTGTTTTTTCCATTTTGAGCGCTAGGATCAGAGTCCCCCATTACCTCTGATTATTTGTTTAGCGCTTTCCATATACATTGTACATTCACATCGGTCCCTACCCTCATGGAGCTTACAATCTAAAGGTCCCTAACACACATTCATATACTAGGGCCAATTTAGACAGAAGCCAATTAACCTACCAGCATGTCTTTGGAGTGTGGAAGGAAACCAGATTACCTGGAGGAAACCCACGCAGGTACAGGGAGAACATGCAAACTCCAGGCAGATAGTGTCGTATTAAAGCCCATCTCTAACTTTCTCAAAAATGTACGTACATACCTTGGCTACATTCACTAACACTGTCTTAACCTGTCCTCCTGAAACTATCCCAAGCAGTAAATCACAGCCCTGATAAAGGGAGTGTCTATTTGGCCCCTGAAACGTGTTGGATTTTTTCCTGCTATGAATCAATTGTATTATCAAAACCATTGGACTCTTGAATGTTGGTTTGGCACTCTCATTGGATTATATATACAGTATCTCACAAAAGTGAATACACCCCTCACATTTTTGTAAATATTTTATTATATCTTTACATGTGACAACACTGAAGAAATGACACTTCGCTACAATGTAAAGTAGTGAGTGTACAGCTTGTATAACAGTGTAAATTTGCTGTTCCCTCAAAATAACTCAACACACAGCCATTAATGTCTAAATCACTGGCAACAAAAGTGAGTACCCCCCAAGTGATAATGTCCAAATTGGGCCCAAAGTGTCAATATTTTGTGTGGCCACCATTATTTTCCAGCACTGCCTCAACCCTCTTGGGCATGGAGTTCACCAGAGCTTCACAGGTTACCACTGGTGTCCTCTTCCACTCCTCCACAAGGACATCATGGAGCTGGTGGATGTTAGAGACCTTTTGCTCCTCCACCTTCCATTTGAGGATGCCACACAGATGCTCAATAGGGTTTTGGTCTGCAGACATGCTTGTCCAGTCCATCACTTTTACCCTCAGCTTCTTTAGCAAGGCAGTGGTCATCTTGGAGGTGTGTTTAGGGTCGTTATCATGTTGGAATACTGTCCTGTGGCCCCGTCTGCTTCAGTATGTCACAGCACATGTTGGCATTCATGGTTCCCTCAATGAACTGTAGCTTCCCGGCAGCACTCATGCAGACCCAGATCATGACACTCCCACCACCATGCTTGACTGTAGACAAGACACAGCCATGCAGATGCAGACGAATTTGATGCAGTGTGCAGCGTATGGTCTGAGCACTGACAGGCTGACCTCATACGTCTATTTCCCAAAGACAACCTCTGGATATGAGGCTGAGCATGTGCACTCAACTTCTTTAGTCGACCATGGCGAGGCCTGCTTTGATTGGAACTTGTCCTGTTAAACCGCTGTATGGTCTTGGCCACCATGCTGCAGCTCAGTTTCAGGGTCTTGGCAATCTTCTTATAGCCTAGGCCATCTTTATGTAGAGCAACATTTTTTTTTTTTTTGATTCTCAGAGAGTTCTTTGCCATAAGGTGCCATGTTGCATTTCCTGTCACCAGTATGAGAGAGTGAGAGCGATAACACCAAATTTAACACACCTGCTCCCCATTCACAGACCTTGTAACACTAACGAGTCACATGACATCGGGGGGGGAAAGTGGCTAATTGGGCCCAATTTGGACATTTTCACTTAGGGGTGTACTCACTTTTGTTGCCAGCGGTTTAGACATTAATGGCTGTGTGTTGAGTTATTTTGAGGGGACAGCAAATTCACACTGTTATACAAGCTGTACACTCACTACTTTACATTGTAGCAAAGTGTCATTTCTTCAGTGTTGTCACATGAAAAGATATAATAAAATATTTACAAAAATGTGAGGGGTGTACTCACCTTTGTGAGATCCTGTACATACCTTGGCTGCATTCACTAACACTGTCTTAACCTGCCCTCCTGAAACTATTCCAAGCAGTAAATCACAGCCCTGATAAAGGGAGAGTCTATTTGGCTCCTGAAACATGTTGGATTTTTTCTGCTATGATTTAATAATTGTATTATTAAAAACCTTGGACTCTTGAATGTTGATTTGGCACTCTCATTGGATTATATGGATTTGGATTATCAACTCTGGGTTCTTGTCCTGATTCTAAGAAGTGTCCCGTTAGCCAAACTGGAGCCAGTGTACCTAGTGCCTAGTGCCATTTTCCATGATTCTTAGAATATCGTTCACTAGTTAATAGAAAAAAATTGTCAGGTGCAGTAAATGAAACTAACCTTTTAATTTCTGCATTGTCTGCAAAAATGTTTGAGGTGTTTGTCATAGATAAAAGGAAATGTAAAGGGAGATATACACACCCAATTACCATGTAACCTTGTATGCAGAATGCAGAGTTGTCTGTGAGAACAGTAGCTAGATCTCTGTTTACAGTGCCATGGTAATATGGAAAATGGTAGTACATATATTTGGGTACAAAGGAAACCTACGAAGTCATGGAGGAAGACAGGTAGTAAATCATATATACAATGTGGCTTGTTAACTGCCCTTCAATATAATGTCAGATTTGTAAAAATCAAAAAAGGACAAACTTTATTCCCTTCCATGTTTTGTAGAACTGATAATGAAAAGGTTAAAAAAAACACTTTGTATTTGATTATCCCAAGTGCCTTTTCTATGAAGAATGTCCCTCTCTCCTACAAATACATTGTCTCGTACCAGTGGAATAAAATAATCTGATTATCACTTGGCCATCATGTATGAACCAGTTGTTTCTCACTTCCAAAAGTTTAGTGTTAACCAGGCAAGTGTTTCTTCTGAGCACCCTCTACAAGCTACTAAACATTCAAGACGCTGTTTGCATTATCATAGTTTTAACATATTTATATTTACTGTTCATACAATTTACATACAGTGAGGGAAAAAAAAGTATTTGATCCCTTGCTGATTTTGTAAGTTTGCCCACTGACAAAGAAATGATCAGTCTATAATTGTAATGGTATGTTTATTTTAACAGTGAGAGACAGAATAACAAAAAATCAAAAAAATCCAGAAAAACAAAATTCAAAAAAGTTATCAATTGATTTGCATTTTAATGAGTTAAATATTTGACCCCTTCGCAAAACATGACTTCTCCTCCACTCCTTTGTTGCCTTGGCTGTGTGTTTTGGGTCATTGTCATGCTGGAATACCCATCCACAACCCATTTTCAAAGCCCTGGCTGAGGGAAGGAGGTTCTCCCCAAGATTTGACGGTACATGTCCCCGTCCATCATCCCTTTGACCCTTTGATGCGGTGAAGTTGTCCTGTCCCCTTAGCAGAAAAAGACCCCCAAAGCATAATGTTTCCGCCTCCATGTTTGACGGTGGGGATGGTGTTCTTGGGGTCATAGGCAGCATTCCTCCTCCTCCAAACACGGCGAGTTGAGTTGATGCCAAAGAGCTTTTGGTTTCCTCTGACCACAACACTTTCACCCAGTTCTCCTCTGAATCATTCAGATGTTCATTAGCAAACTTCAGACGGGCCTGTGCTTTTTTGAGCAGGGGGACCTTGCCAGCAGGATTTCAGTCCTTCATGGCGTAGTGTATTACCAATTGTTTTCTTGGTGACTATGGTCCCAGCTGCCTTAAGATCATTGACAAGATTCTCCCGTGTAGTTCTGGGCTGAATCCTCACCGTTCTCATGATCATTGAAACTCCACGAGGTGAGATCTTGCATGGAGCCCCAGACAGAGGGAGATTGACAGTTATTTTGTGTTTCTTCCATTTACGAATAATCGCACCAACTGTCATCACCCTCTCACCAAGCTGCTTGGCAATGGTCTTGCAGCCCATTCCAGCCTTGTGCAGGTCTACAATCTTGTCCCTGACATCCTTGGACAGCTCTTTGGTCTTGGCCATGGTGGAGAGATTGGAATCTGATTAATTGCTTCTGTGGACAGGTGTCTTTTATACAGGTAACAAACTGAGATTAGGAGCACTGCCTTTAAAAGAGTGCTCCTAATCTCAGCTCGTTACCTGTATAGAAGACACTTGGGAGCCAGAAATCTTGCTGATTGATAGGGGATCAAATACTCATTTCACTCATTAAAATGCAAATCAATTTATAACTTTTTTGAAATGCATTTTTCTGGATATGTTTGTTGTTATTCTGTCTCTCACTGTTAAAATAAACCTACCATTAAAATTAAAGACTGATCATTTCTTTGTCAGTGGGCAAACCAGCGAGGGATCAAATACTTTTTTCCCCTCACTGTATATGCTTGTGTTTAAAGACAGTCGGTGACTATGACTTAAATGTCAGTGAATGGGCACTCTCGGTCGCATCATTTTACATGGATTCTGCAGGTGCTTTTGTAAACACAGAGATTCAGCATCTGCCGAGACCTTTTCTCCTGTGTCAATATGTACATATGTATTTCATATCCTACAATTGTTGAAGAATAATACTACTAAAGCCAAACCAACCTTCCACCTAGGTACAAAATGTGTCTCTCTAAATGTACAGCCCTCGGGATGAGATCAGCACTTTCACATAGGGGTCAGTCTGCTGTCACAGAAATGTTTACATTTTTGGAAAGCTTAAGAGTGTACGTAAGCCCAAAATCTATTTTTCAGTTTGTTTGGCATTGTATCTCAATATACAAATTTTTTTAAGAAACCTTTTTTTGTGACTCTTTCTGACCCGGAGATCCTACCAGTAAGGGTGCTACTTGTTGCAGGCTGATAACTCTAAACCTCTGCCTTGCAATGAGTAGCAGCTTTGTCAGCTTGCTGTGTGTGTTCCTTCAGTTGCACTTTGGGTTACCTATTATGGCCACGCACGTCTCATGCAGTCCTGATAAGCAGCTCAATGGCCAATTAACCGCTTAAGGCCCTGGAAGATTTTACCCCCTTCCTGACCAGAGCACTTTTTTGCAATTTGGCACTGCGTTGCTTTAACAGACAATTGCGCGGTCGTACGACGTTACACCAAAACAAAACTGATGTCCTTTTTTTTCCCCACAAATAGAACTTTCTTTTGGTGGTATTTGATCACCTCTGCGGTTTTTATTTTTTGCCCTATAAACAAAAAAAAGAGCGACAATTTTGAAAAAAAAGCAATATTTTTTTACTTTTTGCTATAATAAATACCCCCCAAAAATATATAAAAAAACACATTTTTTTCCTCAGTTTAGGCCGATATGTATGCTACATATTTTTGGTAAAAAAATTCCAATAAGCGTATATTCATTGGTTTGCGCAAAAGTTATAGCGTCTACAAAATAGGGGATAGTTTTATGGCATTTTTATTATTCAATTTTTTTTACATTAGTAATGGCGGCGATCTGCGATTTTTATCATGACTGCAACATTATGGCGGACACATCGGACACTTTTGACACTATTTTGGGATCATTGTCATTTATTCAGCGATCAGTGCTGTAAAAATCCACTGATTACTGTGTACATGACACTGGCAGGGAAGGGGTTAAACACTAGGGGGCGATCAAGGGGTTAAGTGTGTCCTAGGGAGGTGTTCTAACTGTGGGGGGGGGTGGGCTACCACTGACATGACAGCCATCACTGCTCCTGATGACAGGGAGCAGTAGATCTCTGTCATGTCACTATGTAGACTTGTTTACATAGGCATCTCCCCATTCTGCGGCTCCGTGACACGATCGCGGGACACCGGCGGACATCGACTCTACGGGACCCGCGGGCAAGGTCACGCTGTATGCCGTGGGCGCGTGTGCGCCCACTAGCCCTGACAATTAAAGGAGATGTACAGGTACGCCCATTTACCCACCGCTGCCATTGTGCCGACGTATATCAGCGTGCAGCGATCGGCAAGTGGTTAAAGGAGTGCGCACAGCAGGCTGACAACACTGTTGCTAATTGCTAGGCCATGGCTTAATATTTTTAGCCTGCAACAAAAAGGGCTGAATCTCCAAGTAAAAAACTCTGCAAAATAGAGAAAAAATGGCTGCACATCGAAGAAAGTCCAATTTGCCGTTTATTGAATAACCAAAGTGACATAAACGGACACCAGTTTACAGTCTTGTAGACGCGTTTCACAGAAGTACAATTGTGCTTTATCATTCTTCAATATGCAGTCATTTCTTCTCTATTTTACATATCCACGGGGGCGGGTCGGGGCTAGCACTTGATCAAAGTCCTTATCAGGCACAGCATATTTACCTGGAGCGGTGATTTCTTCATTCCTAAAAAAACTCAGCAATTCAGTCACAAAGTCTTTGCTTTAAGCACAACTCCAGGCAAATAAAAAATTATTACTTGCAGTAGAACTGTGTCCACACTGCAAGGGTTAATTGCTCATTTATGTCTAGGGAGACAATAAAAGGAAATTTGCTTACCCGATCCTCAACTATTTCCTGCAGCTACACTGGTCCCCATAGTGTCTGAACCCATAGCTCCCAACTGTCCCTGATTTAGAGGGACTGTCCCTGATTTAGAGGGACTGTCCCTGATTTGGAGTGATGTCCCTCTGTCCCTCTGTCCCTCATTCCTCCTCCTGATCTATATAGATGTACATAAAATGCACTTTTTATCTATCAAAAAGTGTTTCCCAGAGCTAAACCTTTCATCTGATTTCTAAATTGCTGCATTTGTAAATTCCAAAAGCCAATATAAAGGAATAGAAGTGGTAAAAAAAAGCACTTGTGGGTTTAACCAATCTTGTTATTTTTGTACAATTCCCCTTTAAGTAGGCATGGCAAGGGGTGTGTCCTATGCCTGCATACTTTTGCTGATAGGTGTCCCTCATTCCCATCTCAAAAAGTTGGGAGGTATGTCTGTACCCCCATGCTCCACTGGTCTAGAGTCCTGACATCATCAAGCCCAAAGCAGGGTCCATAGCCCTGCAATGGACAAGAGGATGCCGAGGGACTGTCCACCACCGGATTGTAGGGGAGCGCCGCCTGCCAGGGTGGCAGAGTATTAGGTAAGTAAAACTGTTTGTCTTAATCCCTAGAGAAATTTACCTATTAACCCTTGCACTGTGGGTAATATTTTTTTATTTAGAGTTGGGCTTTAAGAAAATTGTGTTACATTTAGGCAAAATGCCAGACATACAGAAAGGTAGATTTTGGATTTATTATATAATGAGTATTAAACCTGGCATTTACCAAATATGCACCTCAGTTGAATCTTCCTGGTGCATGTGTTTTATATGACAGCAATTACCTACCGGTGAATGTTTGGTGAAAGTCATATTAGCTGTTTTTAAAATTTTCTCTTGCATGGTCAAAAAAAAAAAAAAAAAAACGATTCAAATTCAGTACATCTCTACAATGCACGCACAATTCTTGGTGGTTTGTCTCTTTAAATATACTGCAAGTACAGAAAAACACCTGTTGACTCTGCTAGAAATCCAGCAAGCTCATAACTACCTGTTGTAAAAGGACAACCCTGCTTTGCTTCAATGAATCCCACACAGTGTAATCAATCCTATCTGAGTTCCCTGCTGGACTGCAGAACACCTCCCCTTATGTTATGGAGATGATGAGAATGTGAGGTCCCACATTGTAACTGTAAAACCCAGTATTGACAGGATGCAGCAGATTTGCCATATATCCTGATATACAGGTTCCCCTTTTAGCCAGTGCAGAGTGTAGTCTTCACTTACAATAAAAGTCCCTAGACAGACTCTGCGTAAATTGAACATTCTGCTGCCAAGTGGATAGATTTTTTTCTAGGTGACCCACATTTATAGTGTGATGAAAAAAAAAAATACGGTGATATCAAATAAAATTTTTTATAATAAAGACAGTAATATACAGTGCGAAAATATGCAGTTATTTAAGACACCCCCCTTAAAATATAACATTTGTGGTATTTTCACATAGAAGTGTGCGTTCACTTTATTATCATAAAATATGTTTCTACTTTTAGAAATATTTTGAAGTTTGTGGTGATAAGTGTTCTGAGATGGTAATCATCTATATACCGTACATCGCCAGATATTCATTTGTGTTGAAACTGATTTGGGCATTGTCTTTAAAGCAGAGCTCCACCCAAAAGGGGCAACTCATATTGAGTAGAGTTAAAACCGGTTTGTCATGTGGGGGAAAACTGGGATGTCAGAGGTGGATGTCCATCAAACAGACCACCAGGGTCCGCTACCGCGTGGAGGAGGCCGGACCTCCTTAACCACTTGCCGACCTCTGCACGCCGATATACGTTGGCACAATGCAGCAGTGGGCAAATGGGCGTACCTGTACGTCCCCTTTAATTGGCGGGACTAGCGGGTGCGCACCCGCTGCGTACAGTGTGACCGTGCCCGCGGGAGCTTGTCATGGAGCCGCAGAACGGGGAGATGCCTATGTAACCGAGGCATTTCCCCATTCTGCCTTGTGACATGACAGGGATCACTGCTCCCTGTCATCGGGAGCCGTGATCGCTGTCATGTGAGTGGAAGCCCATCCCCCCCACAGTTAGAATCACTTCCTAGGACTTACTTAACTGCTTGATCGCCCCCTAGTGTTTAACCCCTTCCCTGCCAGTGTCATTTACACAGTAATCAGTGCATTTTTATAGCACTGATCGCTGTATTAATGCCAATGGTCCCAAAACAATGTCAAAAGTGTCCAATGTGTCCGCCATAATGTCGCAGTCATGATAAAAATCGCAGATCACCACCATTACTAATAAAAAAATGTAATAATAAAAATGCCATAAAACAATCCCCTATTTTGTAGACGCTATAACTTTTGCACAAACCAATCAATACTGTATACAATTTTTTTTTACCAACAATATGTAGAAGAATACATATCGGCCTAAACTGAGGAAGAAATGTGTTTATTTTTATATATTTTTGGGAGATATTTATTATAACAAAAAGTAAAAAATATTGCTTTTTTTTTTCAAAATTGTCGCTCTTTTTTTGTTTTTTTGTTTATAGCGCAAAAAATTAAAATTGCAGAGGTGATCAAATACCACCAAAAGAAAGGTCTATTTGTGGGAAAAAAAGGACGTCAATTTTGTTTGGGTGCAACGTCGCATGACCGCGCAATTGTCAGTTAAATCGTTGCAGTGCCGAATCGCAAAAAGTGCTCTGGTCAGGAAGGGGGTAAAATCTTCCGGGGCTGAAGCGGTTAATGTGGGTTGCCCCTTGTCATTTTAATTGATGAATAAACCTTTTATGTTGTCTGCACTTAGAGGGGCTTTTCTTCTCTTTTCTGCCTGTTTACATAGAGCCTGCTTCTTCTCCTGCGATAAGCTTGCCCTAGTGCTTGGACACCTATCCTTAGGACCTCCTTATAGCCAGTGATTCTCAAACTGTGTGTCGCATGAGATTTGCAGGTGTGCCGTGGGAGTTTTGAAAAAAAATTTTAAATTGCTAGTGTTTTGAAACCTTGAACATATCGAAAAATTGAATGGTAAATCAATGTAGCAAAAGGTAAAAAAGTAACATATATAAAAGCTAAATCTCTGTCAGTCTGTTATTCATTGGTTTCTTTCGTAACATATAGCCTTTTACACACGGTCAGATTATTGGACGAATTTTTTTTTTTTTTTTTAGTTTTTTGTTGGTTGCTAGTCTCAAATCGAAAGTCAAGAGGGTTCTCACCATCAGAAAATTTTCTGACGACAGAATTCAACGTCAGAAGTGACGTAATGTGTTGATTGTTTTGTATGTGTTCTTTCATTTCTAAGCATGCCTAGTCTTGCTCTTCAGATTTTTTTTTTTTGTCAAAAAACCGTACTAATGAAAAGAAAAATCGGACGTTGTGGTCACATCAGACAAAAATTTTCAAGCCTACACATCCAGTTTTTGTATGCCGAAAATTCGTAATCGGCTGTCAAAAGCAGCATACCAACGGTCAGAAAATCAGCATATCGCCCATCAGACGAAATTAATCTTCAGATTTTCTGACCGTGTGTACAGGCCTTAAGACTTGTGTGAAATCTCAGGAGAACTTGATCGCTCCAATTATATTATAATAATAGAGACCGTTCCATTCCAACTGTAATGCTTATAAATAAAGTTTGTTCATTGTTTAGCGATTGAGAAATACTTAATCAAGTCTGGAACTCTGAAAGAGAAATTGTTAAATGAAAAGCAAGGAAGCAAGCGAAAGTACAAAGAAGGTTACAAACGCTTCAATCTGATTTGCTCTAGAAAAAGCAGGCACATCCTTCACATTAAATCTAAAATGAAATATAGATGTAAAAATAAATAAGTTCTTCACCACAAAAATTGTTAAATATTTTCAGGTGTGCTGTGAAAATATTTAGATCTTTTTGATGCACCACAAGACAAAACAATTGGAGAAACACTGTTATAGACTGGTGGAACACATTACCATGTCCTATTGATTTTTATGGACGTTTGATTATTAGCGATTGCTAATAATAAGCATGGTCTAAGTCACTGTGTGGTGCCTATTCCTTCTGCTCTATTCAGTGTGGATGTCACACCACTTCCTAAAATTAAGCTCCTAATATCATAATATTCCTTTCCCCTTCATGCCCTTTCCCCCAACTATCAAGATTATCAACTATCAACTTCCTTTAAGATCATTAATACAAATATCCCCCCCGACCCCCCCCCCCCTCAGGCCAGGGTGCTCGGAGTAATCCTGGAGCCTGAACTGTCCTTTCAGCCCCAAATCTAATCAATGTCCAATTCTTGCAGTATTCACATTCTTAACATTTCCAAAATAAGCCCCTTCTTAACCAACAAAGTCACCAAGCTACTCATTCACTCCCTTGTAATCTCTTATACTGACTATTGCAAGTCCCTCTCCTCAGGCTATCCAACCTTCACTATCATGAATGGTGCTGTCAGACCCATCTACCTTACCAACCGCTCAGTGTCCTACTATGTCTACTTTAGAAGATTCTTGAAAACACATCTCTTTAGAGAAGCTAATTTGTAGATTGTAAGCCATCATGATTAGGGCTTTCCAACCCTTCTGTCTTGAATTTTATTTTTTAACTTGAATTCTACTTGTACCTTTATATTGTACAGTAAAACCTTGGTTTGAGAGTAACTTGGTTTGAGAGCGTTTTGCAAGACAAGCAAAATATTTTAATAAATTTTGACTTGATATACAAACGATGTCTTGATATACAAGTAGCGTCATGTCACAACTGGGTATAAAAGAGAAGAGAGGCGCCTCTAAGGTACAACATTTATTAACATATTGCTACACTTATGCCGCGTACACACGACCAGACTTTCCGGCAGAAAAGGTCCGACGGAATCATTCCGTCGGATATTACGATCGTGTGTGGGCTTCATCTGACTTTTTTCTTCAAAAATTCCAACGGACCTAGAAATAGAACATGTTTCAAATCTGTCCGACAGAATCAATTTCTATCAGGAAAACCATTCGTCTGTATGCTGGTCCAACGGACCAAATACGATGCAAGGGCAGCTATTGGCTACTGGCTATTGAACTTCCTTTTCTAGTCCCGTCGTACGTCATCACGCTCAAAACGAATGGACTTTGGTCCGTTCGTGTGTGGGCAAGTCCGTTCAGTCGGAACTCCGTCGGGAAGACCGTCGGACCTTTTCTGCCGGAAAGTCCGGTCGTGTGTATTTTGCTTCTAATCCCCTTGTGGAGGCTTCCATTTGTGGATGAACATTTTATGGTTACACACCCTGGTCACATTGCTGTATTCTTTTTATAAGGTCTATAAACTGAAGGACCTATGAATAAATGGTTGTGGAACGAATCATCTGAGTTTCCATTATTTCTTATGGGGAAATTTGCTTTGATATACAAGTGCTTTGGATTACAAGCATGTTTCTGGCACGAATTATGCTTCGCAATCCAAGGTTTTACTGTATAATGCTTTACAAATTGCTGGTGCTATATAAATCGCATATTATAATAATAATAGTAATAATAATAATAATGCATCAGCTTTCTTACCCATATACCTATATCAATGTCATATACTGTATATATATATATATATATATATATATATATATACACACACACACTATATTGTCAAAAGTATTGGAACGCCTGCCTTTACATGCTCATGAACTTTATTGGCATCCTATTCTTAGTCCGTAGGGTTCAATATTGAGTTGACCCACACTTTGCCGCTATAACAGCTTCAACTCTTCTGGGAAGGCTGCTCACAAGGTTTAGGAGTGTGTCTATGGGAATGTTTGACCATTCTTCCAGAAGCGCATTTGTGAGGTCAGGCTCTGATGTTGACGAGAAGGTCCTGTTAGACAGGGCTCCGTAAAGTTGGTCCTAGATGACTCAAAAACTAAACAAAAATGATTGGTCGTTTGTTTTTTCACAACATTAGTGTACCAGCTACAACACATGATTTTTGTGCCGCAATTGAAAGTGCCTGATCTGAACATGCTGGATTTTGTTTAGAAAAACAAAACATACATTGTATGTGCCGCTTTAGTTTTTCAATCGATTGAACGTTTTCAACTCGTCTAAGGCCGGCCTTAAAGGATAAATTCAAATTTTCTGAAAAAATAATAAATGCACATTTTTTTGCAGGTAAAAAAAATGTGCATTTATTATCTTTTGTAGCAGAAGCCTACAAAAGACCTACATTGCACCGGCGATATAGTAGGTCGCTGATGCCATGCAGGTCCCCTGCAGACCTGTCAGTGTACATGCTTCCTCGTACCTCGTATGCTAGCCGATACATGCTGACAGGAAGAATGAATTAATTACCAAAGAGCTCACAGTGCCGTGTTAGAAAACTATAAGCTGTGGCAGATAAAACAACTCCTTTCATCTGTATATTTTACAGTTTGCCTGGAGTTCACCTTTAAATGCTTGTTGTACTGAAAACAAACATATTGTGAAATGCTGGGGTTAAAGCATTTTCAATATTTTCATGTTTCCTTCCACTGTCTTTGTAGGCACAAAAGATCTTTAACCACCTCAATACCGGACACTTACACCCCCTTCCTGCCCAGGCCAATTTTCAGCTTTCAGCGCTGTCACACTTTGAATGACAATTGCGCGGTCATGCAACACTGCACCCAAATTTATTTTTTATAATTTTCTTCCCAAAAATAGAGCTTTCTTTTGGTGGTATTATATCACCGCTGTTTTTTTTAAAATTTTTTTGCTAACAAAATGAAAAAGGCAAAAAATTTTTTAAAAAAATAAGGTTTTCTTTAGTTTCTATCAGTAAATTTTGTAAATAAGTCATTTTTCTCCTTCACTGATGTGTGCTGATGAGACGGCACTTGTGGGCACTGATAGGCGTCACTGACTAGGAGGCACCAATAGGTGGCACTGATATGCAGCACTGATGAGCACTGATAGGCGGCACTGATGGGCAGACACTGATGGGCACTGAAAGGCACCACTGATTGGCATCACTGACGGGCACAGATTGGCCTCACTGATGGGCACAAACTGGTGTCACTGATGTCGGCTGGTGTTTTTTTTGGTATGTCAGTGAGGCCACCCATCATATTGAAGGATTAATTGTGCACGTCTTTCACACCTTTGCATTAAATAGCATAATCAGTAGACGATGTGCACAACAAAAAAAAATGTGTTTTTTTTCGTTCTGTTTCTTTACGTTTCCATTGATTCGTAACGATTCGTAATTTCATAAGATGTGAGTTTTCATATTCGGACTCATTTGTATTTTCGGAACAGATATATTTTTGTTGATACGAAATGATTCGTAATTCCGTTAGTCTAATGATTCGTAATTTCGTAAGACGCGAGGTTTCTTTTTCGTAATTCCGTCTAATTTTCTTTAATTCGAAATTCATAATTTTGTTAGATAATAATTTTCGTTTATTCGGTACACTACTCGTAATTTAGTAATTGTTGCTTTTGTGAGATTGCCTTTTTCGTTGATTCGTACTTTCGTAGGAAATAAAGAATAATAATCCTATGCTTGCTTTTCTAATAAGTCCTGTACTTACTCCAGTCCACTCCCTCAGTCACCAGACCGGACTCCGTCACCTCCTCAACTGAATCTAAAGAGATTCAGGAATGCCGTGTGACTCAGACACAAAAGGGATAAGCTGATTGGCTAAAGATATTAAGTAAGATACATCACTCACTAATACACTGTCCATTCGAAAGAACGATTCGAGAACACGAACAAACAAAATCACGAACACACTAATGAAAATACGAACATACAAAATCACAAACAGACAAAGGATTGAAAATACGAAATGTAAATCATTTGTTATAGATGTCATTTTCTTTCTTTTACTGTTTCGGAGTTTCTTATCTTGGTAAGTATGTATTTTCACGTGTGCTTATTCGTAATTTTGTAATCTTGGTTCTTTCAGCTATTTGGGTGTTCGAATTGATCCGAATGTACATATACTAAAGCACACACACACACACGCGGGCGGACTTTTCGACCGGACTGGTCCGACAGACTTCCGACTGACTTTTTAACGAGCGGACTTGCCTACACACGATCACACCAAAGTCCGATTCGTACGTGATGACGTACACCGGACTAAAATAAGGAAGTTGATAGCCAGTAGCCAATAGCTGCCCTAGCGTGGGTTTTTGTCCGTCGGACTAGCATACAGACGAACGGATTTCTGCTTCTGGCGGAGTTACGACGTAAAGATTTGAAGCATGTTCCAAATCTAAAGTCCGTCAGATTTGCGACTGGAAAAGTCCAATGAAGCCCACACACGATTGGATTGTCCGCTGGACTCGGTCCGTCGGACCAGTCCGCTCGAAAGGTCCGACCGTGTGTACGTTGTATCACAAATTCTTCCGAAAATCTATTCGTTACGAACTGAATCGCACATGTCTAATAATCAGTGTAATACAGAAGTAGTCCACATGATGACAAAAAAAAAAAGGTTACTGTCACCAGATACAAGGTATGCAATTACAGAATTACATCTGTTTCTTTTCATACTGTCGGTGTGCCGGGAAACATTTCTTGGCCTAATGATCAGTGCCCCGATTACCTATACGGTTCCTGTGAGGAGATGCCACTGATCGGCTCTCCTCTCCTCACACTCTGTCAGTGTGAGAAGAGGAGAGCCGATAAATTGTCATCTCCTTGTTTACATGTGATCAGCTGTGAATGGACACAGCTGATCTCATGGGTAGAGAGCAGCGCCCGCGGCTCTTCACCCAGATCAGGGTTGCGGCGTGTCCCAGGGACACAGCACGTCTGCAGCGAGACTGAGCCATGTCCTATAACCTTGGCCCAGGACAAGAGAGCACCCCACCCACCGTCATTTGTCTATACGGCGGGCGGGAGGCGGTTCAACAACAAAAATGTAATAGCTCATCAGTTCATAAATGTGGCTTCATTAATTTTTCTTTTTCAAGCATTTTTCCTTTTTTTTTTTCACCTGGTGATTTGGCCAGAAACACACGTCCTGTCTTAGGGTGTCTCCACTCTGGATGGAGGAGCAAAACAGACACCTTTGGACAGCAGCATTGTCAGACTTTGGAAAGGGTAGTGTTATGCCGCGTACACATGACCGTTTTGCCGGCGGACTAAACTCCGAAGGTTTCTCCGACGGAACTCCGACGGAATTCCATTCAAGCGGTCTTGCCTACACACGGTCAAACCAAAGTCCGACCGTCCAGAACGAGGTGATGTACAACACGTACGACGGGACTTGTTTTCCTGATAGGAATTGGTTCCGTCGGAAATATTTAGAACATGTTCTATTTCTAGGTCCGTCAGAATTTTCGAAAAAGAAGGTCCGATGAGGCCTACACACAATCGGAATAGACGATGAAAAGACTCCGTCGTACTTTTTCTATCGGACATTCCGCTTGTGTGTACACAGCATTAGATGCAGTAGCAGATTCAGATGGACTTAAAGGGGTTGTAAAGGTTCGTGTTTTTTCACCTTAATGTGTCCTATGCATTAAGGTGAAAAAACACCTGTCAGTGACCGGCCCCCCAGCTCCCCCGTTTTACTTACCTGAACCCTCGAACTTGTCCCACAGGGATGCGCTGTCTCTCTGCCCGGGGTTCTCAGCTGTTGATTGGATAGATTGATAGCAGCGCAGCCATTGGCTCCCACTGCTGTCAATCAAATACAATGACGCAAGCGCCAGGGGGCGGGGCCGAGTCCTGCATTCGGCGTCTATGGACGCCGAATGCAGGACTCATGAGCGTGCCCACAGGGTAACCCCCCCCCAGGAGAGCTCTTCTCCCAGGGGGTTATCTGATGTGGGGAGGGGTCGTGAGAGCCGCCAAGGGACCCCAGAAGAGCAGGATCGGGGCCACTCTGTGCAAAACTAGCTGCACAGTGGAGGCAAGTATGATATGTTTGTTATTTTTATTTTATTTTTAAACCTGAACCTTTAATGTCACTTTAACTAACAGATTAAAGCCAAAACTCCAGCTAGGCAATGCAAACAGCAGATTTTTTTTTTTTTTTTGGGATAAAGTTTTTACAAGTAATAAAAAAAACAAAAAAAACATTTTAGTTGACTTTTGTAAGCCTCCCTGTCAGTGTTACATGGTTTGTCTAAAAAAAAAAAAAAGTCTAAAAAAAAAAAAACGAATGCAGCCACCACATGTCAGTATTGGTAAGCTGTAATATATTACTTTTATGCTTTTGTGTTTAATACCACTGTCATTTCGTAACAATAAAAATCGCTAGTAAAGGTTTTTGCTTGTACACCATGTAAACAGACATGCTTGATTAGTAGACCACACTTTGCATAGTAGAAGTAGTGTGTTGCTAGCATCTATTTTTAAACCAAACCTGTCACATACCTGAGACATTCAAATTAAAGTTTGCCTTCCGTCAAAACAGCACATCAAAACAATAAATACATCCAGCGATATGGGCTCTGGGCAGATGAGGTTACATGCAAATATTAAAGTGGTTGTTAATCCTTACATATACATAGTGCAGTGACTGGCCTCACATGATTCACAGAGATAAAGCAAATCCTCCTACAAACGTTGTACCTGTTTATCTGCAGCCATCTCTCCTCTACATCTGTTCATAGTACACAGTTTATGCAGCATTTCGTAGCTCCAGAAGGCAGGGGGGTGAGGATCTGATGTCATACACTGCACAGCACTAAGTGTGAATGTCACACATGTCCCTGTTTCAGTCAGCGGGGGTTGAGGGGGAAAAGGGAAAGCATTCCGTCAATGGCTGGTTAAGCCTGGAGTGGTGACATCACCGATAGGCTTCAATGACCCATCCCATTGGAGTGGTGATGTCACCAATCGGTTTCAATGACCCATCCCATTGGAGTGGTGACGTCACCCATAGGCTTCAATGACCAATCCCATTGGAGTGGTGACAACATCCATAGGCTTTAATGACCCATCCCATTGGAGTGGTGATGTCACCGATCGGTTTCAATGACCCATCCCATTGGAGTGGTGACGTCACTCATAGGCTTCAATGACCCATCCCATTGGAGTGGTGACAACATCCATAGGCTTTAATGACCCATCCCATTGGAGTGGTGACCTCACCCATAGGCTTCAATGACCCATCCCATTGGAGTGGTGACGTCACCCATAGGCTTCAATGACCCATCCCATTGGAGTGGTAACGTCACCCATAGGCTTCAATGACCCATTCCATTGGAGTGGTGACGTCACCCATAGGCTTCAATGACCCATCCCATTGGAGTGGTGACGTCACCCATAGGCTTCAATGACCAATCCCATTGGAGTGGTGACAACATCCATAGGCTTTAATGACCCATCCCATTGGAGTGGTGATGTCACCGATCGGTTTCAATGACCCATCCCATTGGAGTGGTGACGTCACTCATAGGCTTCAATGACCCATCCCATTGGAGTGGTGACAACATCCATAGGCTTTAATGACCCATCCCATTGGAGTGGTGACGTCACCATAGGCTTCAATGACCCATCCCATTGGAGTGGTAACGTCACCCATAGGCTTCAATGACCCATTCCATTGGAGTGGTGACGTCACCCATAGGCTTCAATGACCCATCCCATTTCGGCGCTCCCTCCTCTCCCCAGCAGTGGCGCTGGCTGTTACAGGGGACCAGGATCATGTGGCCAGCCAGAGCAGGCTTAAAATAGGTAAGAATATATATCTTTCTTACACAGGTTAGAAATCGTGGGTGTTAGGAGGGGCGAGTGGGCATTTTAAAGAGAAGCTAGGGATAAGTTAGAAAATTCCACTTTAATTCCTCTTGTGAAAGATAAACTCAGCCCCAACCCCCACCTCCCTATATGTCAGTGAGGCCACCCATTATATTGAGGGATCAATTGTGAAGTTCTTTCACAGATTTGCATTAAATAGCATAATCAGTGTAATACAGAAGTAGTCAACATGATAACAAAAAAAAGGTTACTGTCAGCAGATACAAGGTATGCAATTACAGATTTACATCTGTTTCTTTTGATACTGTGAGTGTCCCGGGAAACATTCTTGGTTTTTTTAAAACCGATTTCTTCACCTGGAAATGTAAAGTTACTTCTGCGATGTACCACAACAACTACTGAGACTTTTTGTGTTCAGTACAAGGGAGAAAATGAAATAACTTAGGGCTCTTTCACACGGGGCGGATCAGTGATGATCCGCCCCGTGAACACCCGCTTGCTCAGCAGGGATCGATCCGCCGATCCCCGCTGAGCAGGAAAATGACAGGTCCGTCGCTGCACACTGTGCAGCGACGGACCTGTCAGAGTGGCGCTCTCCCCTATGGGGGATCAGATGATGACGGACTGTAGAGTCCGTCGTCACCCGATCCGATCCAAAAACAAATGGAAAAGTAGGGTTTTCCTCCGTTACACTTTTCGGATCGGAGCAGGTCGGATGTCAGCGGACATGTCACCGCTGACATCCGACGCTCCATAGGGATACATGTATGTCCGTTTTTCATCCGAAAACGGAAGGATGAAAAACGGACATATGGATCCCCCGTGTGAAAGAGCCCTTATTGTTCTGGACTAAAACTGTCCCTATACCTGCAAATCGGAACACCCATCATGGTGTTGGGCCACCTACATGACACCTACTTCCAAACGTATGTAGGCATAGGACACCCCCCCCGACGCACCCCCTTAAAGGAGAATTAACCAAAAAAAAGGTTAATTAAATGCACAAGGACTTTTTCCTACCACTACTATTCCTTTATATTGGCTTTTAAAATTTACAAATGCAGCAATTTAGAAATTGGATGAAAGGTTTAGCACTGGGAAACACTTTTTGAAAGATAAAAAGTGCATTTTATATACAACTATATAGATCAGACCAAAATGAGGGACAAATGAGATGGAATGAGGGACAGAGGGACATTGCTCCAAATCAGGGACAGTCCCTCGAAATCAGGGACAGTTGGAAGCTATGCATCTATCAGCAGGGGAGATTTGGCCACACCCATAAGTGCATGAAATAGCCTTTCAAAGAAGTGCATGTAAGGCCCCTCTAAATATTATCCAGTTCAGGAAACTAGGCCATGAGATTGGATGTTGTCTTTATGGAGACATACCTTCAAATTCCCCCTCCCTCTTAATTAATGCAAGGCATATATACAGAAAGCATACTATATCATTACTATTAATAAATGCACAAACCTTTGGGTTAAGATATACAGAAGGGCTATCATGAGGACATCTGAACTTCAAGGGGGTCAATTACAAGATATCCAGATATAGACATGATTAAGAATGGGAGGTCATTCAGTAGGGGAACCACCTCTAGTTAATCAGAACGCCCAGCTACCATGCAGTTGGCTCTGTTAAGTTCAAAAGGAAAACAATGCAGCACTTAAACTGTGAAGAAATGTTAAACTGTGAAATATAATATTGTGTGTCAACAATACTAAAAAAATGTATGTAATAAAATCCACCACGTGAGTTACAATAAGTCTTAAAAGGGCCTGGCATCAAATGTCAACGGAACAACATTTCTGGGACATCTTTAGGGCAAATAACAGCAATGAAGACCTGTTGAGAAGGAATGTGGAAAGAGGAAATCTTGTGAAGAGACCGCCACCAATTGCATGAAGGCTTACCAGAGATAGTGGACTTACCTCCTAAGTCAACCAAGCTTGTAGTGATAAACACTATGAGGGTTATTTACGAAAGGCAAATCCACTTTGCACTACAAGTGCAAAGTGTACTTGAATGTGCACTGAAAGTTCACTTGGAAGTGCAGTCGCTGTAAATCTAAGGGGTAGATCTGAAATGAGGGGAAGCTCTGCTGATTTTATCATCCAATCATATACAAGCTAAAATGTTGTTTTTTATTTTCCTTGCATGTCCCCCTCGGATCCACAGCGACTGCACTACCAAGTGCACTTTCAGTGCAATTTTGTAGTGCAAAGTGGATTTGCCTTTCGTAAATAACCTCCTATGTGCGATATGGAACCTTCAACGATCCAGATAACCACGATCACAGTATGGACTCTGAACGGTACTGGTCAGCAGAATGTTCTCAAATATGGTTCAGATGGAGAGAGGGATGGCCAGAGGGGATTCACATACCCACATGTTGAAACCAAGAAATGAAACAAAGTTCCACATAGTGTGATATCGTTTAAGGAAAGTTTTAATAAAAGAAAGGTAAAAAACTGAACACTCACATTTCAGAAGTAGTCAAAGGCTTAACGGACATAAAAAGGCGCAGTAGTGATGGCAACACTCGATCCAACGCGTTTCATCTGAATAGACGTCATCTGGGGCTCTGTTACGCTCAACTGCTTTACATACACAAGCCATATACATGGTGTTTCTGTTCCCAATTTTGGAGACTTTTTGTCAGATTTTAATTGTATGGAAGAGAATGGAGCCAAAACTTTTTGGATAGAGGGGACGGTTTTAAACCCATGTTAGTTTATTTGTTGCTGCATTCATACCTTTGTGAGGAATTACATTTTATTTTCTATCCTGGAGATGCAGCAGTAAGTGAGAAAAGTTGTCATCTGAACAAGCATTCATATTGGAAGATTCTCCTTCTCCTGTTGATAACTGTAAAAGGCAGCACAGTGGCTAAGTGGTTAGCACTTTCACCTGACAGCACTGGGGTCGTTGGTTTGAATCCCAACCAGGGCACTACCTGCCTGGAGTTTGCATGTTCTCCCTGTGTCTGTGTGGGTTTTCATCCTACACTCCAAGGACATGTTGGGAGTTTAACTGGCTTTCTGTCTAAATTGGCCCTAGTATGCATACCTCCCAACTTTCTGAGATGGGAATGAGGGACACCTACTAGCAAAAGTATGTAGGCATAGGACACACCCCCTGCCACACCCCCTTAAAGGAGAATTGTACAAAAAATATTTGGTTAAACCCACTAAATGCTTTTTTTTTATCACTACTACTCCTTTAGATTGGCTTTTGGAATTTACAAATGCAGCAATTTAGACATTGGATGAAAAGTTTAGCACACTTTTTTGATATATAAATGGTGCATTTTCTATACAACTTTATAGATCAGACCAAAATGAGGGACAAATGAAGAGGAAAGAGGGACATTGCTCCAAATGAGGGACAGTCCCTCAAAACAGGGACAGTTGGGAGGTATGCTAGTATGTGTATGTATGAGTGTGAGTTATGCTGCGTACACACGAGCGGACTTTACGGCAGACTTTGCCCGGCGGACGGGATTTGGTCGGACAATTCGATTGTGTGTGGGCTCCAGCGGACTTTGTTTTCTCAAAATTTGGACGGACTTAGATTTGAAACATGTTTTAAATTAATCAGTTGAAATCGAGTCTGGTCGAAAAGTCCGCCGTCTGTATGCTAGTTCGATGGACATAAAGCCACGGCTACTGCTGCTATTGGCTACTGGCTATGAACTTCCTTGTTTTAGTCCGGTCGTGTCATCACGTACGAATTCGACGGACTTCGTCCGTCGTAAAGTACGTTGAAAAGTCCGCCGGGCAAAGTCTGCCGTAAAGTCCGCTCGTGTGTACGCGGCATTAGGGACATTAGATTGTAAAGCCTCGTACACACGATCAGATTTTCAGACGACCGTTCGTCCGTTTTTTGTTGCATGCTAGTCTCATGTCGAAAGTAAAGAGGTTACTCACCATACGAAAATTCTCGTACATGGGAGTGTTCTGCTCTGGGTGTCAAATAAGCTAGATAGACTACATTCTTTATTCTTTTATGTATTACTATATGTATAGCTTACTGCTCACGCAAATGTGTCACGAGCTAGAGATGTATTCATTTAGCAGCAGGACATTCCCCGAAACGTGAAAATTATTTGAAGGGTTCCTCTGCATTAAAAAGATTGAGAGCTAGGGAGGCTGTCATTGCTGAGGTTCCAAAAATGCTAGGTTCCTGGCTGTCTTCTGGCTAACTATTTTTTCTGTATCAGATCTGAAAAAGTATCTAGTGAATTCAGAGCATGCCTACCAACTCAGAACGTATTAAATCCAGTTGATTAACATGATAACTAGCAATGACATTGTGGTCAGGCTGCTTTAAAGCGGTTGTATACCCCGCTTTCACATTTTTACCTACAGGTAAGCCTATAATAAATATTCACCTTGCATGCAGCCGTTTACGTCAGCGGCGCATGCGCTCTGAAGGTCCAGCGAAAATCAGAGCTCCTTGCCAGAAAAAGGATTCCCGCGTCATTGCGGCTCCGGCCACTCACAGCGCAGGAGCCACAAACCCAGGAAAAATGCAGAGGGAACATGTCAGCTCCCTCAGCGGTGGCCGGGAGGTGATGCCGGCGCTTCGTTCTAAGGTATTTCCTAATGGGCTAGTATGCGATGCATACTAGCTCATTATGCCTTTGCCTTACTGTTTTTTTTTTTTGTGGGTATACAACCGCTTTAAGAGTTATGCATATGGCTAGGTTCATTTTCAGAGACTTCTCTTGACTTCTCTTGAAGCCTACTGTTTACATATTAGCATGTGCAGCCAGTGTATGTGAGTGCTACACCATACTACAGCAGAGGCTGCTGATCCATAGTGGATCACTTTTCAGTGCGTGGTATAGCAGTAGCTGACAGGTGTTCAGGAGGTGATCCTGCCACCTCCTGGATGTCTGTTTTATTTTTTAATCCCACTGGGGGATTTTGTATTACAAAAACTGCACTGTAACTGTGAGCAAAATGTGCAAGCTACAAGAATGCAGCACGTGCCTGTTGGCCTCAGTGGGTGAGTTTGACAGGAGGTGCCACCTGCCAAACTCTGTTGAAAATTGCCCCAAAGCATCATAGCCATGGCATGCATAAAGCCCCGTCTGACTGTACTGTTAAATGTCAGCCGTCTGGTTTTACCGCTCCCCCTGGCTGCCTGTGTGAAAGAGCCCTTACGCTAGGTTCACACCGTAGCGTTTTTGCGGCCCACGTTTGCACGGGCACGGCCGTCCATTCATTTCGATGCACTGCCGTGCCTGCTTTTCAGACAGAAAAAAAACGTAGCCCACGAAAATCGCATGGTCATTTTGACCATGAGATTTCCCTGTAGTTCCTGCACCCGCACACACAATGCAATTTAACGTGCCTGCCATTCAGAATGAACACAAACTACCAATACCACAGCGCTGTCATAAGATCAAACCAGATATAGTCAAATATTATTCAGTGCAATGAATGTCTACACACAAGTATGCCAATATATATCATGAGCTGTAAGCCATAATCATCACAATCATGACAAATCACGGCTTGAACTATCTTGCTTTGCATGTAATGAGTCTATCTCATATATTAGTTTCACTTTTTAAGTTGCATTAGTGAAATAAATGCGCTTTTGCACAATATTCTAATTTTTCGAGTATCACCTGTAAAACAAACAATCCCATGTGTTCAAAAGTCCATCACAAACTGTGTTCTTCCATTATAAAGTGCTTCATTGTGCAGGTAAAGTGCTTCATGCCCATATAAACTTCTTAGTGCTCCACACCCTATGTCCCGCCCAACGAGTTTCGCCAACCAATCAGGCATCTTCAGGAGCAGGGAGCGCTGCTCCTGAAGACGCCTGATTGGCTGGTGAAACTCGCTGGACAGGACATCCGGTGACGTCATTTCTGGTCTGTGAAATGCACGCTTGGAGGTACACAAGTATTAAGGAGGAATATGAGAACATTGGGAGAGGAGAACTAAGGAGGAGAGGCTGGACCTTGCTGCCAGAATAACCAGGAGGGTTGTTCCCTAGAAACATGCAATGACTTGTGCTGAACAAGCATAAAGTCCATTTGATCCGGTGAGTGTGTGGAAGCACAGTATTTGCATGGAGCACTTTGTGGAGCACAGAGCAGTTTATAATGGAAGAATACAGTTTGTGATGGACTTTTGAAGATACGGAACTGTTTGTTTTATATTTGCATTTAGACAATCATTGCACTTAAAGGGGTTGTAAACCATGTGTTTTTTCACCTTAATGTATCCTATGCATTAAGGCCCCTTTCACACTGGGGCGCTTTGCAGGCGCTACAGCGCTAAAAATAGTGCCTGCAAAATGCCCTAAAACAACCGCTGCTGTGTCTCCAATGTGAAAGCCCCGAGGGCTTTCACACTGGAGCGGTGCGCTTGCAGGACGGTCAAATAGTCCTGCAAGCCACATCTTTGGAGCACTGTAGGAGTGGTATATTTACCGCTCCTAAAGCGCCCCTTCCCATTGAAAACAATGGGGCAGCGCTGCAAACCCGCTGGCAGCGGGCTGTTTTAACACTTTTTCGGCCGCTAGTGGGGGTTAAAACTGCCCCGCTAGCAACCGAATAGCGACACTAAAATGACGGTAAATCGCCGCTAAATATAGCGCCGCTTTACCGCGAACGCCCGCAACGCTCCAGTGTGAAAGTAGCCTAAGGTGAAAAAACACCTGGCAGTCACCGGCCCCCCTGCCTCCCCCCCTGTTCTACTTACCTGAGCTCCTTTATGTCTTCGGCGGGGACGTGCTGTCCCTCTCTCCATGGGGTCCCGGCTCTTTAATGGATAGATTGATAGCAGTGCAGCCATTGGCTCCCGCTGCTGTCAATCAAATACTACGACGTGGGCGCCAGGGGGCTGGGCCGAGTCCGGCATTCGTGTCTGTGGACGCAAATGCTGGACTCGGGAGCGCCCCCGCAAGGTAACCTCCTTGGGAGAGCGCTTCTCCTAGGGGTTATCTTATGCAGGGAGGAGCCGCCGGGGGACCCCAAAAGATGAAGTTCGGGGCCACTCCGTGCAAAACGAGCTGCACAGTGGAGGTATGATATGTTTGTTATTTAAAAAAAAAAAAAAACGATTCTTTACAATCACTTTAATAATATTTGACTATGTTTGGCTTGATATTATGACAGCGCTGTGATCTAGGTAGATTAGATTAGAATGTATTGGCTGTTATATTGTAGAGCACTGCTAAAAACGTCATTGTAAGGTGACCTCCAGTCATAGTTTAAAGCAGAAAAAAAAGAGTATTATTGTTATTCAGGATTTATATAGTGCCAACAGTTTGCGCAGCGCTTTACAACAAGAGTACTCTTATCTCATGCCAAGAAGTACTATGCATTCCAAATAGTTGAGTATCCCACATAACTTCCCAAGAGTCTCTTTCTTTCTTTCTTTCTTTCTTTCTTTCTTTCTTTCTTTCTTTCTTTCTTTCTTTCTTTCTTTCTTTCTTTCTTTCTTTCTTTCTTTCTTTCTTTCTTTCTTCCTTCCTTTCTCTTTCTCTTTCTCTCTTTCCTTCTTTCTCTTTCTCTCTCTTTCCTTCTTTCTCTTTCTCTCTCTTTCCTTCTTTCTCTTTCTCTCTCTTTCCTTCTTTCTCTTTCTCTCTCTTTCCTTCTTTCTCTTTCTCTCTCTCTTTCCTTCTTTCTCTTTCTCTCTCTCTTTCTCTCTCTCTTTCTCTTTCTTTCTTTCTTCTTGTAACTCCGTTTTCTAAGGACGCGCTGTGTTTTTTGTCTGTGGTCGCACTACACCCGCTTAATGTAATGTGAATTGTTCTTGGTATGAGCCAGACATAAAAAAATAAAATAAAAAGTGATTGTAAGAACCTCATAAAACATTTTATAAGCTTCCTTTGCATCCTGTCTGAATCTGTCATGTACTTATCACATGGTATATTTTCCCTACACAGTCCTGCTCTCCAGCGTGCGTGCGTTTTAGCACGAGGAAGCAACTAATATTTTCTATTTATTTGCATTTTTTGCTAGTAAATACACAGCCTAAAATATCTGTGATATATAATCCATTAAAGCTGAACTCTAGGCAGAAATAAAATAAAAAAAAAAAAAGAATGCAGCTCTGTAATCGTTACATGCAACACAAATTTTTTTTAATTAAGCAGTGTAAGTATTTGAATTTGACTTGTAATAAGCCTGCTGCAATCCCTGTACAGCAGCGCTTAGACTGGGAGAGGGAGAAGCAGCACAAGGAGCCAGTCAGTTCATGTGCTGACAAGAAGCATACTGATTGTAGGAGAAAGCAAATTGACAGAGAGATACCATTCATCACTGTGCTGCTTCTTCACCAGTCACAGGCTGAGGATGGGTGCATGACAACATGGACTCAGAAGAAATGGGCTGAATGATGCTAGACATCATTCAACCCAGAAGACTAGTGGTGGAAAAGAAGTTCTGCAGGGACAGCCCCTACTAAAGGTGAGTATTGCAGCAAAACAGGTTTTTGTTTTTTTAACCCCTTGCCGACCAGCGCATGACGATATACGTGGGCACAATGGCGCGGCTGGGCAAATGGGTGTACAGGTACGTCCCCTTTAAGATGCGGCATTGTGGGCGCGCCGCGAGCTCTGTGACCATGACCGCGGGTCCCGCGACTTGATGTCCACCAGGTCATGGAGCCGCAGAATGGGGTGATGCCTATGTAAACAAGGCATTTCCCCGTTCTGCCTAGTGACATGACAGAGATCACTGCTCCCTGTCATCGGGAGCAGTGATCGCTGTCATGTGAGTAGTAGCCCATCCCCCCCCACAGTTAGAATCACTCCCTAGGACACACTTAACCCCTTCATCGCACCCTTAGTGTTTAATCCCTTCCCTGCCAGTGTCATTTACACAGTAATCAGTGCATTTTTAAAGCACTGATCGCTGTATAAATGACAATGGTCCCAAAATAGTCAAAAGTGTCTGATGTGTCCGCCATAATGTCGCAGTCACGTTAAAAATTGCAGATTGCCGCCATTACTAATAAAAAAAAATTAATAATAAAAATTGCATAAAACTATCCCCTATTTTGTAGACGCTATAACTTTTGCGCAAACCAATTAATATACGTTTATTGTGATTTTTTTTACCAACAATATATAGAAGAATACACATCGGCCTAAACTGGATATTTATTATAGCAAAAAGTAAAAAATATTGCTTTTTTTTTCAAAATTGTCGCTCTTTTTTTGTTTATAGCGCAAAAAATAAAAACCGCAGAGATGATCAAATACCACCAAAAGAAAGCTCTATTTGTGGGGAAAAAAAGAATGTTGATTTTGTTTGGGAGACACGTCGCACGACAGCGCAATTGTCAGTTAAAGCGACGCAGTGCCAAATCGCAAAAAGTGCTCTGGTCAGGAAGGGGGTAAAATCTTCCGGGGCTGAAGTAGTTAAATGGGATGTTCATTTTTTGTTATTTATTTTTTTCTTTGTCGTTTTGCTTTAAACTATAGTGTACTGGTGCTAAGCAGTTTTATACATGTCTAAAATAGTTTTATTATTGGCGTTTTTGGCTATTTTCCTGATTATTAATGCTATAGTTTAGTGAACATGGCAATACGGGAGTTGTAGTTCACCAAGACATCAACCTACGTGATAGATTCATAGTTCAGGAACATACACATATAAGGCAAGGTTAGGCTGGTATTTTGACATACTTTGCTTTTGTTAACAAGAGAAAACTATGCAAAATGTACATTTTTGTCTGATTTTGTATATCTGACTTGGCAATTCCAGCAGTATGAGGGCTGAAGGGATTGCATATAATAAGCGATTTTAATCATAAAGACTGAAAAATGTTAAAGCGGAAATTATTTTTCTCATATCAACATGAACTATTTTATAACCTTATGCTGCTAGCATTAGTAAATAGATAGGATGGCATAATGGGGGTTATTTACAAAAGGCAAACACACTTTGCACTTGAAATTGCACTGAAAGTGCAGTCACTTTAAATCCGAGGGGGACATGCAAGGAAAATAAAAAACAGCATTTTAGCTTGCACGTGATTGGATGATAAAATCAGCAGAGCTTCCCCTCATTTCAGACCTACCCCTTAGATTTATAGTGATTGCACTTCCAAGTGCACTTTCAGTGCAATTTCAAGTGCACTTTGGACTTGTAGTGCAAAGTGGATTTGCCTTTTCGTAAATAACCCCCATTATATATTTAAAACAAGAAAATTGGTGCGCTAATGACATAGTTCAAACATGAATTAAATGAACATAAATAATAAGTGAATGTTACAAATTCAAGTAAATAAATAACTTTGATAATAATCTTTTAACAAACAAAATGTCCTTCTTCAAAAAAAGTTAATAAGTGACATTCCTTAAGTGAATTTTTGAAAACAAACATCTGATCCGGTAACAGAATTCCAGTGTGTGTGTATGGGTCATAAATCAAACCAGACAAAACAGAGCTCAAACAAATCCCTTTGCCACATATAATGCACGCCCCTTACCAGAGATCATGCATCTCAAATTATAGAGATCACACCCACTTTGGTTTATCCAGAAGGACTTGGCAGACAGACTGGGAAGGATATCGATTCCACTGCAGCTCACATTGGTAACTCCATGGTATCAGCTATTAGGAAGTGAACTGACAATTACGCCAAATATATACAGAGAAAAAGGGGGATCTCGTAGTGTAATACTTTAAAAAAAAATTATTAAAAGCATAGATTACACTTATGATTAAGCAGATTAAAACCAGTGAAGTAAACATGTTAGCACACACGGTGGTGGTCAGCCCCAGCCAGCTCGTGCGCAATGACGTCACAAAATTGGCTCCGACCAACGCGTTTCTCCGTAACAAGCGTCAACTGGGAAAGAAAACAGCCTCCTTTCCCAGTTGACAGGGGCGGTTTAGGAGCGGTGTGTACAGCGCTCCCACACCGCTCCAAAGATGCTGCTTGCAGGACTTTTTTTCCCATGCTGCAAGCGCACCGCACTCGGGCTTTCACACTGGGGCTGCAGAAGAGGCAGTTTACAGGCACTATTTTTAGCGCAAAAACGCATGTAAAACGCCTCAGTGTGAAAGTGGCCTTAAAGCAAACAGGCTATTCACTTTGCAAAGAAATTTCTCTTAG
The DNA here is from genome assembly GCF_042186555.1 of Aquarana catesbeiana. Taxonomy (NCBI): domain Eukaryota; kingdom Metazoa; phylum Chordata; class Amphibia; order Anura; family Ranidae; genus Aquarana; species Aquarana catesbeiana. The sequence continues at coordinate 44,214,962 of NC_133334.1, read as the reverse complement.
TATAGTGAATGTGGTGAAAATTCTCTTTTCAAATAAGGCTTTGTTTACACGGGTGTTCTTTAATTGATGATCACCTTGTAAAACAACGCATTCAATTTTAAATAGAAATGAAAGGCAAAACATTTTTGTATAGATATAGAAAAAAACATTATAAGTACCCTTTTACCTTTTTTTTATAAGGGATCACGCTCCCTCTGTTCTCAGCTGCATAAAAGCTGGGGGAGGAGAAGCAGCAGCACACTGAGCTTCCCAGTGAATGGCTGTACAGCGGGGGCGTGTCAGGACAAGTCTGATCATTGGAGGAGAGCAGCCTGAGTTCCCACCATAGCTAGGGAACTGACCATGGTGTGCTCTACTGTATAGTGTGGTCAGTTTTTAATAGGAAAGCAAGGGGACTGGCAGGAACACCAGGGATTTCACACAAAGGAAGCAATACAAAGAGAACAGGATACATTCTCATACAAGTACATGGTACAGCAGGCACATATCAGGAATATGAAGTGTTGGGGTAACAAACGCTTTAAGTGTACACCCGTGCAAGGGCTGTGTTTGCCCGCAGGGGATGCACAGGTGTTCCATGCATCTGCATGCAGGCATTCCCATTCATTTCTATTGGAAGCAGTGGCTGTGCAGACACAGCCGCTGCTCCCAATTTAACATCTGTTTGGGTGCTTGTCCATGAATTCACACTGTTTATGTTTGGGGGTATCATCCGCACCCACACAGATGTCAGATTGGGAACAGTGGTTGTGTCCCTGAAGCAGCTGCGCCCCATAGACATGAAGTAGAAAATTGTTCACCTCTAATGGGACTTTATAAGGCAAGAGTCTTCAAACAATATATCAAAAACGTAACAATTTTATTTATCAAAAGTTAAAAAAGTGACAAAATTTGAATAAGATGAGTGGATGCCAACATTCAAATGGTCATAACAAGGAAAATATACATATCTGTTAACAGTAACACAACAGATAACCCCACATAGATTGTTCCAGCAAGGCTGCACAACGAAAGTCCGACGCGTTTCGAGGTTATGAAAGTTGAAACCTCTTCTTCAGGGGCTGATGGTGAGGTAAGTGTTTGTCATGTTACTCCTAAACCAACATTGAATAGCATCCAGCTTTAAAAAGAAGATGGGACAGAATGGTTTGCCGGCAGGGATCGGTCACATGAGCCAATGCTGTCATCAAGGAAGTCCGCATAGGTCCACAGCCCAAGAACAGGACACAAAGGGCGTCCTACCACTTGCGAAGTGACACCACTTGATATCAGCTATCATGAATAATAGCTATCGCCTGTAAGTTGTGTGGGCAGTGAATCACTCCTAGTACTCTTAGATTGTAAGCTCTAAGGAGCAGGGCCCTCTGATTCCTACTGTATCAAAGTGTATTGTATTTGTACTGTCTACCCCCAAGTTGTAAAGCGCTACGTAAACTGTTGGCGCTATATAAATCCTGTATAATAATAATAATAATAATAGTATAGGATCACCTAAGTCGTTATCTGATTGAAAATGAAAATTGAATCCTTTCGTGCGACAAAGTCGCACACCGAAAAGAGGATAGACACCTCGGCATGCGATAGCTTAGGGATGACAAAGCTGCACGACCAGTCCGACGCCTGTACCGGCATGTACCTGAAGAAGAACTTTCATAACCTCGAAACGCGTCGGGCTTTCGTTGTGCAGCCTTGCTGGAACAATCTATGTGGGGTTATCTGTTGTGTTACTGTTAACAGATATGTATATTTTCCTTGTTATGACCATTTGAATGTTGGCATTCACTCATTTTATTCAAATTTTGTCACTTTTTTAAATTTTGATAAATAAAATTATATACGTTTTTGATATATTGTTTGAAGACTCTTGCCTTATAAAGTCTCATTAGAGGTAAACAATTTTCTACTGTATAGTATTACAGGGATGTGGGCAAGTTGTCTTCCTCCACAAGGTTTCCGTCACTACCCTTGCACCCATAGACATGAATGGCACTGCCCGTACACGGATGCAGGGAACACCTGTGCATTCCATGTTGGCAAACTTTGCATGGGTGTATGCTTATATGAACAAAGCCTAATATCCAACCATATGCAAGGAAAAGAAAAAAAAAAATTTGTTTGTGATTGTACATGATTGGATGATGCATGTCATCTATGGTAAGTGAATATTTCTTTTTGCTTTTAGTAGTTCAATCCCATGGTCTTATGGGTGCACTGCTCATCATGATGTAATTACCTTCAGGTTGGGTTCACACTGTCGCAGACAAAGCCCCAAACTTTTGTCTGAAGGGCGTGTGCCGTGAACTTGTCGTGCAAACAAACGGTACACAATTGTCGGCCAACAAACACGAACGTAGTGACGTACTACGTGGAATTTCAGCTCTTGAGCGCCACCCTTTGGGCACCTTCTGCTAATGTCGTGTTTGGTGAGCATTGATTCCGAGCATGCATGTTTGTACTTTGGACTTTTGTGTGACGGACTTGTGTACACACGATACAAAAATCTGACAACAGACCGTTATCCGCCGAAAAATTTTCTAGCCTGTCATCCAACATTTGTTGGCGGACAGTTGGCCAACAGTTGTCTGATGGAGCGTACTAATGGTCGGATTTTAGGCAAACAGTCTGTCATCACACAATTCCTAGACGAAAATTCGATCGGGTGTACGAGGCTTTAAACTGCAGTAATGCACGCGTTTTGTACATTAGTGTACTGTGGTGCTGTTCATTCTTAGGACTGGTTCACATCAGCAGCATTGGGCTCAGGAACGCAGTCCCGGTGCAAGAACAAGGCAATTTGCCTTATCTCCTACAGCCTCAGTTCACACCAACATGCAGAGTTTATTGTGCACCCAAAAAATATTTGACCTGTTGTATTTTTGCACAGCATGCTCTGACACTCTGTAACACCTTGCAGCATATAGAATTACATGCTGCATTACAAAAAAAAAATGTTTTGTTATATATTTTTGGGGGATATTTATTATAGCAAAAAGTAAAGAATAATGTGTTTTTTTCAAAATTGAAACTTTTTTTGTTTATAGCGAAAAAAAAATTAAAAAAGCAGAGGTGATCAAATACCACCAAACAAAAGCTCTATTTGTGGGAAAAAAAGGACGTCAATTTTGTTTGGGTGCAACGTCGCACGACCGCGCAATTGTCAGTTAAAGCGACGCAGTGCCGAATCGCAAAAAGTGCTCTGGTCAGGAAGGGAGTAAAATCTTCCGGGGCTGAAGCGGTTAAAAAATGCAAAACCCAAATTGTGGCAAAAACGCACTACATGCTTTTCTGCAGCTTCTCCATTGAAGTCTATTGAACCAAAAAAGCACAGTTTTGCATTTACAAAAGTCCCTGTCCCTTTCCAAAAATGCAGCGGCTGAAAAAAGCATAGATGTGAACGTGCCCCATAGGAAACCATGTTAAAAGAACTGTAGTACGTTTCTGCAAAATGCACCAAAAAAAAAAACGCATAGGTATGAACCAGGTCTCAGGCTATGTTTCCACTATTGCGTCCCCAAAGTTGCGCGATTTATACTTTGCTATGCGATTTGTGTTGCGATGTCATGCGACCGGGGAAAGCCGTGTGAGAACAAGTCGCACCGAAGTAGGAACAAAGTAGTGCAAGAACCTTTTTTGGAGTCGCTGCGACTTGAGTCGCACCAATTAGAACGGGGGCCATTCAAATACATGGGCTTTGACTTGTGTCAAGTCGCACAACAACTCGCAGTAGTGGAAATAGAGCCTTAGACACCCCATTCAAATTAATGCAACACAGCCTCAGGCTTTACATATGAGCCACATGCGGCTCACAGCAGGGGTCCGGTGCGCGTCGGTTCACCATTTCAGGTACGATTTCAGCTCAAAGTTTGGGCTGAATTCAGACCTGAAACTGACCAAAAGACGCACAGCGTTTTTGTGCAAATCGCAGCGGAGATGTGTGAACCGGCTCCATAGAGAGGCGGTCAAAATCTCCTGCTATTGCAGGTGTGATCCCAGCCTCATACTGCGTCTCTTTGGCCATATACTGGTGAATCTCCCCTGTGCTCTCAGGCTGACTCCAATTCCAGGTAACGATGATCTCTCTGGCTTTAGAGGTAACCTATGAGCAAGTTGATCATGTGATCAGCAGAATGATGGGTGTAATGGTTTCCTCCTATGTTTTTTCTTGTCTTTGAGGGTTTGGAGGAGAGATTTTATAGGATGTGTGGATTCAGTAATAAGAGGCTGATATAGTGTCTCAGGATCATTGTCCTATCCTGATTGGTTTATTGGGAGGTGTACAGCTACATTTGGAATTCTGGGTGCATTGCATGTAACTAGTATCCAGAGTTCATTTTAAAATGGCCGCAACAGACGTTGAACTATGTGTATACGAGTCTCCACTGCCCGCAACCCCAAGGAATCCACCTAAGAAGATTGGGTTAGCACAAGTAAGTAATAATAAAATATATCAGCGCAGCATTATACACTGTGTGGAAAAGCGAGTGAGCTCGGCAAGTTTGGTGCATGGTTCAATCCTAAAAATGTTTTTTTTTGTTCCTTTTGGATGGATGAAGGGAAGGAGGTTATAATCCCTGTCAGTTTGTTTGCCATCTGTGTCCCATTGGGGAGATTTCCCTTAACTTCCTGTCTCATAGGCAAAACAGGAAGTGAGAGGAAACCCCTGCAAATTAATGGAATCCCTTGGGGACCCCCAGGTCATCAGAGCTAGTGTCCCCATTGAAAGGTTTCCCCTCAATTACTTTTCTTGGGAAAACCCACAATTTTGGGGATTTTCTTTTACTTTCAATGAAAATGGTAAACAGGACAGAGTGAATCTCCTTAATGGGGGGGGGGGGGCACAATAAAAAAAAAAAAAAAAAAACTGGCAAGTGTTATAATCCATCTCCACTCTATCCAAAACTAAAAAAAAAAGTTTTGCCTTTAGTGGTATTTTAAGCTTAGCAGAGTAAAAGAAACGTAGTGGCACAAATGAATGTTTAGGTTTCTTCCAAAAAGGACTGATTGATGTACATTGAAAAGAGACCCACGTGTTTTGTATCACCAGATGATGGTCCACACTTATAAATTGGCCGCCCGCTTTTAATTTTCCAGTCTTCTGGTTACCAAGAGTATCCAATAACTTTGGGACTTTATCTTTACATATCACTTCAAAAACAGACTACTTTTATGCACTGTTAAAAAATAATATTTAAAATAAATAAATATTTATATATATATAATTTATTTATTTATTTTTTTTTTTTTTTTGCTGTGTACTACAGCCCTTTTTTTTTTTTTTCCTGATGAGTGGTAAAATTATTAGGTGGTGTTGTGTGGACATTGGAAGATCGCCTCTCCATTGGAGAAGGTGGTGGATGTCACAGCGCTTGTATTTGGATGATCTCTATTACAGAGACTTTCTTACCAGTCTATCGTTGTGACTACATTTAGTTTGATTACTATTTACACTCTTTCATTTAGCCATGGGTTTTTAACTATTATGCTTTTGCATTTTTTCACTGGGTGTACTCTCTAGATATGCACTTTTGATTTGTATTAGATCGCATTTATATTAATTTAATTTCTTAGGCGCTGCAAACATGCTATTCAACTGCGGTTTATAAAAGTGGTTCTGCTGCCTATGGGTCAGGACGGGTCCAAAGAACTGCTTTTGCAGAACCTTTAGACTACTGAATTTGTAGTGTGATTCTGGGACTGCACAGTCGGTGCTCGGTGCCTTATCTTAAGGGGTCTGCAAAAACATTTTGGGTTACACTACAACATCAAAGAGGTTAATCAGGTTTGTGATCCTATATAGCAAGTTAGCATTGCCCTTGGTGAATGGAAATAGCCACTTTTAATATCTACTGTGCTTGTGTTGGATGTTACCAATGTGTACATACTTGGTGTCTTATGTTGCTTAACCGCTTGCCGACCAGCCGCCGCAGTTGTACTGCGGCAACATGGCTCGGCTGCGTGAATCGCCGTCATGTTACGTCGCTTCTATTTGTGACCACTAGGGGCGCACCGCCCACTGCTCGCCCCCACAGCCGATGCGAGTGCCCAGCGGGCATGATGACTGCCAGGCTCCCGAGATCGCTTGTGACACGGCGAGAACCGGGATCTCTGTGTGTAAACACAGATCCCCGTTTTTCTGAGGGGAGAAGAGACAGATCGTGTGTTCATACAAAGTATGAACACCAATCTATCTCTTCCCCTAGCAAGTCCCATCCCCCTTCAGTTAGAAACACTTAGCAGGGAACACAGTTAACCCCTTGATCGCCCCCTAGTGTTAACCCCTTCACTGTCATTGACATTTTTACAGTAATCAGTGCATTTTCCATAGCACTGATCGCTGTATAAATGCCAGTGGTTCCAAACGTGTCAAAATTGAATATGAAAATATATATCAGCGCACGTATGACAAAAAAACTGGAAGCAGCTGAACACCAGGGTCAAACGGTCAAATCCCTCTAAACAAATAAATCAAAAAGGTGCAGCGCTAAAATCAATAAAACAACCATAGAGAATTTACAAAAGTACTAAAATCCCAGGGGAAGGAAATAACAAAGTGATAAAACTAAAATAGATAAAGAGCACAAAGAATGTCCAAATGTAAAATGTCCAAATATGAAGACATGAATCCACCAGGCAAACGTGATGATCACAGCAAACATGTGTGGCTGATAATGGAACCCTTCACCATGAACCAAATGGCCTCTCACCTAGCAGTCAGGAGCTGGCGCTGACGGAGCTGTTCACTTTAATAGAGGCGATTCATAAGAAAACTGATTGGACACAGAGTGGTTGGATAGGTAGGGGTCTCCTCCTATTATTAAGCTTAGATTTACCAAAGCTTAATAATAGGAGGAGACCCCTACCTATCCAACCACTCTGTGTCCAATCAGTTTTCTTATGAATCGCCTCTATTAAAGTGAACAGCTCCGTCAGCGCCAGCTCCTGACTGCTAGGTGAGAGGCCATTTGGTTCATGGTGAAGGGTTCCATTATCAGCCACACATGTTTGCTGTGATCATCACGTTTGCCTGGTGGATTCATGTCTTCATATTTGGACATTTTACATTTGGACATTCTTTGTGCTCTTTATCTATTTTAGTTTTATCACTTTGTTATTTCCTTCCCCTGGGATTTTAGTACTTTTATAAATTCTCTATGGTTGTTTTATTGATTTTAGCGCTGCACCTTTTTGATTTATGTGTCAAAATTGTCCGATGTGTCTGCCATAATGTCGCAGTCACGATAAAAATCGCAGATCGCCGCCATTACTAGTAAATATAATAATAATAATTTTAAAAAATGCTATAAATCCCCTATTTTGTAGACGCTATAACTTTTGCGCAAAGCAATCAATATACGCTTATTGCAATTTTTATTACCAAAAATATGTAGAAGAATATATCGGCCCAAGCTGAGAAAATTGTCTTTTTAAAAAAAAAAAAAAAAAAAAAATGGGGATGTTTATTATAGCAAAAAGTACAAAATATAGTGCAGTTTTTTTTTTTTTTTTTTTTTTTGTTTGTTTGTTTTTTCAAAATTGTCGCTCTTTTTTTGTTTATAGCGCAGAGATGATCAAATACCACCAAAAGAAAGCTCTATTTGTGCGGAAAAAAAAAAGGACATCAATTTTGTTTGGGTGCAAAGTCACACGACTGCACAATTGTCAGTTAAAGCAATGCAGTGCCAAATCGCAAAAAATGGCCTGGTCATTCAGCAGCCAAATCTTCCGTGGCTGAAGTGGTTAAGAGTGGGTCCTGGTGGGTTTTACTTCCTCTTTTTTTCCCTGCAAAGGTAAAGCCTAATGGGCTACTATGCATCGCATAGTAGCCCGTTTTGTGTCACTTACCTGAAACTGAAGCCTGCGATGTCTCCGTTGTCCCCACTAGCGGCGAGCGTCCATCTTCACCCCTCTTCCTTCCGGGGCCGCGAACTCCGGCTCTGTGACTGTCCGGAGTCGCGTGATGTCACTCGCAGCATGACCCCCTTTAGAAATATCACAATCTGCCCTTTCTAAAGTGCGCATGCGCCGTAGACATTGGCGCACGGCTTTATTGTAAATATCTCCTAAACCGTGGAGGTTTAGGAGATATTTCCAGCACCTACAGGTGAGCCTTAATATAGGCTTACCTGTAGGTAAAAGTGATTGTACAGGGTGTACAACCACTTTAAGTCTTATTTGTAATGCTATTACAATGCTGATGTTCTAAAATGAAAGTGTATGCTGTTACCATATAATTTCTTTAATGGGAGTGTTGACTGTCATTTTAAACAAGTTGCTCAGGCTTCTGTAGGCTGTTACGCTGGAGAGGAAAAAATCTATTCTTCTCTATGGAGATGGTTCACACCTCCACTCCAAAACGCCTGAAGCTCAAACAAGTTCTGGAACTTTTTTTTTTTTTTTAGGCAGATTTGGGCATTTTTCTGCTTTTTACATTAGTGACCTTTTGACCTGTACAAAATCTTGGCAAAAATCGCGCGACTTTCTGCCTGAAAATGCTGCGATCAGGTGTGAATTGGGGCCCAAGTAGTGCTGATGCCTGGTAGTAGCTTGTGTAAAGTGTATAGCCAAAACTTTTTTGTTTGAGATAGAGTAGGGAATGCTAAAACCTATTGTTAGTTTATTTTGTGTTATCTGTGTACTATTTGGGGAATTTTCTCTTCACTTCTTCTTGTCCCAGATGCATCAGTAAGATGGAGTAAATCTCCCAAAGTGAAGGGAATTCCAGGTGTCCCTGTTAGAGGTTTTCCTCTAACCTCTTAATCTGGAGCAGTGTTGCCAACCGTCAGTATTTTTACTGGCAGCCAGTAAAAAACAGTCAATTTTCTCCTGCCAGTAAATGCCAGTAAAAGTTTAATGTTGCCAGTAAAAAAATATTACTGTGACCCTCGGCTTGGTCCGGAGTCGGCTGGGACCATCCCAGTGCCTGCTACAGTGTGATCGGCTCTGGCAGAGGCAGTGCCTGAGCATGTCCTGTGATGTCATGGTGCAATGGAGCCAAGCAGAGCGGCCAGAGCCTTGTGTGCGGGTCTGTGGTATGGGAGCAAGGCAGGCTGGGATCAGGACCGTCAGTGCTGTTTGGACTGGAGTGGACTGGAGGGACCGCTTGGCTTGGAGAGAGAATGTCACTGGGACTCAGGAGGGGACGTGTTGCGTCAGTGAGGTGTCATCATCATCTGTGCTGCTGCACACTGCTGTCAGTGTCACTGTGAGAGTGAATTTTATGTGTGTGTGCCGCCCATTCTAATTTCTTACCCTCCTGAGGCCGGTCCCTGAGCTATTTACTTACTATATCAAAAATAAAATAGGATATGTTTTTTGCTTTATTATCTACCTTAAATCATATTGCTAATTGCATATTGTATTTGTAGCCTAAATACTCTAATTTGCACTTAAAATTGTAATCTTGTAAGTTTTGGAAATGCCAGTAAAAAACGTGGCCGTGCCAGTAAATTTTGGGTGTTGTGTCAGTAAATTTCAATCTGGTAGGTTGGTAACACTGTTCTGGAGTCCGCTCTAAAATTTGGATCATCCCTTCACTTTCTTTCCCAGTGACCATGGTCAGCAGAGACAAAGAGGGATGAATCTCCCTAAAGGGGAACCCTGTTCCAATCTAAGGGTCTACCCCTTCCCCAAAACCTATTACTGCTATTCGGCACTGCACTACTTTAACCACTTCCCGCCCAACAATGTCATATGACGTTGTCGACTTTGAGTGGGGATATCTGATGCCTGAAGCTGCAGGCATCATTCAGATATCTTCTTTTAGAGCCGGTGATTCCCTACACCGTAAGAACAATCCTACTGGCTTGATCATTACAGGCAGCAGGAGGGGACGGGTTTCGTACGATCGGCGAGAGGGAGAAGGAATTGGTCCATGCTGGAAGTTGACCAGATGGCCCCCGGACGTCTCTATGATCTCTCGGAGGTGGGCGCGATGTTATGACGTCACGTCCGGCCTCTGCATTTGAAAAAATGCTGCTGCCTCAGCTGGGAAGCCAGGATCGTTCTTTGGTTTTTTTATCTCTTATTTTTTTATTTTTTCAGGCTTCCCAGCCTAGAGGCGAGATGTGAGGACTTATTGACTCCAGATCTCACTGTAAAGAGGACCTGTCACGCTATTTCTATTACAAGGGATGTTTACATTCCGTGTAATAGGAATAAAAGTGATTAAAAAAAAAGTTTAAAAAGTGTCAAAATAGAAAAATAAAAGTTAAATAAACAAAAATAAATAAAAATTGTAAGAGCCCCTGTCCCCATGTTCTCGCGTGCAGAAGCGAACGCATACGTAGGTCGCGCCCACATATGTAAACGATGTTCAAACCACACATGTGAGGTACGTGAACGTTGGAGTGAGAGCAATAATTCTAGTGCTAGACCTCCTTTGTAACTCTATAAACAGGTAACCTGTAAACAATTTTAAAGCATCGCCTATGGGGATTTTTAAGTTCCGAAGTTTGGCGCCATTCCACTAGTGTGCGCAATTTCAAAGCATGACATGTTGGATATCTATTTACTCGGCGTAACATCATCTATAATATTATTATTCTGAGTAATTTTCTAGCAAAAAAAAAAAATATGATTTTTACATGTAGGAGAGAAGTGTCAGAATTGGCCTGGGTAGCAAGTAGTTAACTTGTGATTGCGCGCTACCTAAACAAAATATGTATGTATGTATGTATGTATGTATGTATGTATTTTTTTTTTTTTTTTTGCTATATAAATGCAAAAAGACTGAAAATTGTGAAAAAACAAAAAAAACAAAAACCTTCTATTTTTTTTTTTTTTTTACTTTCTGCTAGAAAATGTATCCAATAAAAATATTTTAAAGATAAAATTTCTTAATAAATTTTGTCCAAAAGGTGTTCTCCTACGTGTTTTTGATATAAAAAAAAAAAAAAAATAACAATAAAATCCCAGTAAGTGTATATTGATTGGTTTGCGTGAAAGTTATAGTGCCGACGGCCTATGGCGGTGATGATCTACGACTTTATAATGTGAGTGTGAGTGACATCCTGACACTGGTAGTGTCAGCCTGGAGTTTAGTGTCAGTATGACAGCCTGGAGCTTGGATGACACGATTGCCTTACATGCCAACTGCTTGCTGTAAGTCATAAATATGAAATATTTGTACTCAGTATTGTACTCATGTATGTTACATGATAACTTTTGTTTAAACATTATAAGAAGAAAAAAAAAATAGGCAAAAGCACTATAATTCCATCAAGTCTGAGCATGTCTGACTTTTACACCAAATAATGACAGCACTAAGGGGTCAGGGGCTACTCAGTGCAGTAGATGGCAGTGCCTGACCATTCCTTTGAGGGTGCTCAGGCCAGGCTGGTATGTGTAAATGCCTCATTAGAAGGTGTGTGATGTTATCAGAGTGCATGTCACACAAGGAGCCAGGAGACCTGCCTGTCTGCACAGTGCATAGTTTATGTTCACAGTGAATTTTTGTGTAACATGTCTGTAGTATGAGTAAACGGTTTGGGTTTATGAGAGGTGTTGGGTGACGCTGAAGCACACCCACTTCAGGCTGATCTAGCTGTGGTTGGACTTCCAGAGTCACAACCTGCCTAGACTGCACACCCTGGAGTCAAGACGCAGACCAAGCTGAGGACGGAGGACTCAATGGTATCAGCAACTGTGAGTATTCACCATACTTATCACTGCTGGTCTATTGACTTTCATCGACTTTTCATTTGTGCACTTTTATCAGTAATAGGTATCGCTATTTTAGCATCTTTTTTGTGTACATTTCAGTTTTCTCCTAAATTATTATTATTATTATTATTAATTTTTTTTTTCATTAATTTTTGCATTGATTTGGAACTTGCTTTGGTTGACGTCTATTCCTCTAACTGGAAATGGAGGCAGTCAGCTTTTTATGTTTTAACCGCTTCAGCCCCGGAAGATTTTACCCCTTTCCAGACCAGAGCACTTTTTGCGATTCGGCACTGCGTTGCTTTAACTGACAATTGCGCGGTTGTGCGGCTTTGCACCCAAACAAAATTTGAGGTCCTTTTTTCCCACAAATAGAGCTTTCTTTTGGCGGTATTTGATCACCTCCTGCGGTTTTTATTTTTTGCGCTATAAACAAAAAAAAGAGTGACAATTTTGAAAAAAACATAATATTTTTTACTTTTTGCTATAATAAATATCCCCCAAAAATATATTAAAAAAAATACAATTTTTTTCCTCAGTTTAGGCCGATATGTATTCTTCTACATATTTTTGGTTAAAAAAAAAAACGCAATAAGCGTACATTGATTGGTTTGCGCAAAAGTTATAGCATCTACAAAATAGGGAATAGTTTTATGGCATTTTTATTATTATTATTATTATTATTATTATTATTATTATTATTATTATTATTTTTATTTATTTTTTTTTTACTAGTAATGGTGGAGATCTGCAAATTTTTTTTTTTTTTTTTGTTTTTTCTTTTTGTTTTTTTTTCAGGACTGCAACATCAAGGCGGACACGTCAGACACTTTTGACACATTTTGGGACCATTTGTCATTTTATACAGCGATCAGTGGTATAAAAATGCATTGATTACTGTAAAAATGTCACTGACAGGGAAAGGGTTAACACTAGGGGGTGATCAAGGGGTTAATTGTGTTCCCTAGTGTGTGTTCTAACTAAACGGGGGAGGGGACTGTGTAGGGGAGATGACAGATCGTTGTTCATACCCTGTATGAACACACGATCTGTCTCTTCTCCCCTCAGAGAACCGGAAACTCGCTCTGGGGGCGAGCAGCTGGTGCGCGCACCCCTAGTGGCCACAGGGCGAAGTGACTTAACATAACGTCGGTTCGTCCAGCTGTGTCATTCTGCCGCAGTACAACTGCGGCGGCTGGTCGGCAAGTGGTTAAAAAGGTAAAAACCACAGAACAATGGGGTTAATTTACTAAAGACAAATCCACTTTGCACTACAAGTACACTTGGAAGTGCAGTCGCTGTAGATCTGAGGGGAAGCTCTGCTGATTTTATCATCCAATCATGTGCAAGCAAAAATGCTGTTTTTTATTTTCCTTGCATGTCCCCCTCAGATCTACAGCGACTGCACTTCCAAGTGTACTTGTAGTGCAAAGTGGATTTGCCTTTCGTAAATAACCCCCAGTGTGTCATTAAATCTTTTTTCTGGGTACTCCAAACAAAGCTGAACTCTAGTTGCTATAAGTAACTCTGAGGTCTTTGCTCAAATCTGCTTACTAATGTATACTTTTACTTATTTTTGATGCTCCAGGGATATTTTTTTTTTTTTTTCTTTTTTTTGTGTGCATAGCAAGCCACCAACCAAAAACTAGATGATGCATTTTAAGTTTTGGGGTTGATATTCACGTTCGTTGGTGAGTAATTCATTATGTAATAAGAACAGTATGACAAAGCTGAATCATGTACCGCCTAAAATAAAGTCACCAGTGGTCGCTCATGTAAGTCTTCTATGACAGGTTGTCTTTAATATGTTAAAGGGAAATAGAAAAACTGGTTGTTTTTAAGCAAGCTAAAGTCACAACATGACATGCTTGGCACTTGTAGTTCTGCTCCAGCTTGCACCAGCAACACAGGCTAGTTGTGCGGAAGAAACAAGTTCTCATTTTTCTAATAGGATTGCAGCAAAATTTTTCAAACTTGCACTTTTTTCTTCTTTCTGTGTATTATCAGGCAAAAACATAAGGCAGAGGCAGAAACGGAACAACGTGGGCTGTGCTGCAATATTACTGTCGCTGCTTAAAGAAACATAGAATGACACCATAGATAAGACGCACGTTGCAAGGATACAATTCTCATTATCATTTTGTAACACAGAGACTTTCTTTCCTCCTTCTTCCTTTTTTTTTTTTTTTTTTCTTTTCTTTTCTTTCTTTTTCCTTTTCTTTCTCCCTCAGCTTAGAATTACCAAAGCAATTGAGCAGTTATGGGTTGGATTGGGGAAGGGGGGGTTATTGGAGTGAAAAACTCTCTTGGGGCATTAGAGGTAAAGGATGGTGTTAAGGATAGAAGGTGAGTCTTCCTGCCTCTTTGTCGCTTCCCCCTCAAGCTCTTTCCAATCTCTCTGCCCCCCCCATTTTCTCCCCCGAATTGTTTAATTTAAAGGGAAGAGCTCTTTATTTGTTTGTGGTTTTTCTGTGGAACATTATCTTTATTTTCTTTGCGTTGGTGGTGTAAGGCTCATATTGAACTGTATTTCAGCAGCCTGGGTGTTCACACCCATGCGATTTGATTCCTGTCTGAATTCACAGTTCGCACTGCAATCTGTGAATCGATTTGGGGGCGTCATTAACTTTGTATTGACAACCCGCATTGGAATTGCGCTAGTTCCCGCATCGTAATAGTGTGAACCCAGGCTTAAGCTGGGTATACACTGATCGATATTTCGGCGGTGCAGCAGGGACCAGCCAAATTTCGGTCTGTGTGTGGCCTTCCCTGTTCGACGGAATCTAATCGTTAGATCGGCATCTGTTGAATGGTTCTCCTGGAAAACCTTCATCAATCAGCAGCTATCCGTTGCAGCACTGATCAGTGAATTCTGAGTCCCACTGTCCGAATACAATAGAAGTGAGAAGAATTCCACCATTCACCTTGCTTGTGTGGATGCAGGAATACGCCAGTTCTTTTTTCTATCAGCCTGCTGGTTGAATGAGTAAAAACAACTTGGTGTGTACCCAGATTTATTCCTGGTTTCTAGAGGGCAGATGCAGCCAGTTCATTGTTATGTTAAAAAAGAGTTGAACTTGGGCTTTCTCTATGTACCTGGCAGAAGTAGTCTTCCCGTTTTTTACCTTTTATGATGCAGCTGTTCTCAGTATATCAGCTCTTGAGAACATCCTATGCTTTCCCTCCTATTCTACTCTTCAGTGGTTTGACAAAGGTGTTGCAAAAATGGTTCTAAATGAGTCTGCGAAAGCTGTAGATATGATCTGTGGTGCAATGGTTTAGCATGACCACTGCTTGGCTTCTCCCGATGACATCATGGTTTGTCAGTAAGGTGAGGATTCATTTGTCCAGGATTTTGCTGAAAGTTTTCCCAGCATGCTACTGACACACATCTCTGGATTTTACTGGTCTCCACTCGTATGGATATTTTTTCACACAGATCTCGCTCTCTCTCATGATCTCGCTCTCGATCTCGCGCTCTCTCTCATGATCTCGCTCTCTCTCTCTCTCTCTCTCATGATCTCGCTCTCTCTCTCTCATGATCTCGCTCTCTCTCTCTCATGATCTCGCTCTCTCTCTCTCATGATCTCGCTCTCTCTCTCTCATGATCTCGCTCTCTCTCTCTCATGATCTCGCTCTCTCTCTCTCATGATCTCGCTCTCTCTCTCTCATGATCTCGCTCTCTCTCTCTCATGATCTCGCTCTCTCTCTCTCATGATCTCGCTCTCTCTCTCTCTCTCTCATGATCTCGCGCTCTCTCTCTCTCTCTCATGATCTCGCTCTCTCTCTCTCTCTCTCATGCTCTCGCTCTCGCTCTCTCTCTCTCTCATGATCTCGCTCTCTCTCTCTCATGATCTCGCTCTCTCTCTCTCATGATCTCGCGCTCTCTCTCTCTCTCTCTCATGATCTCGCGCTCTCTCTCTCTCTCTCATGATCTCGCGCTCTCTCTCTCTCTCTCTCTCTCTCTCTCTCTCTCTCTCTCTCTCTCTCTCTCTCTCTCTCTCTCGATCTCTCTCTCTCTCATGATCTCTCTCTCTCTCTCTCATGATCTCTCCTCTCTCTCTCATGATCTCGCTCTCTCTCTCATGATCTCGCTCTCTCTCTCATGATCTCGCTCTCTCTCTCTCTCATGATCTCTCTCTCTCATGATCTCTCTCTCTCTCATGATCTCGCGCTCTCTCTCTCATGATCTCGCGCTCTCTCTCATGATCTCGCGCTCTCTCTCATGATCTCGCGCTCTCTCTCATGATCTCGCGCTCTCTCTCATGATCTCGCGCTCTCTCTCATGATCTCGCGCTCTCTCTCATGATCTCGCGCTCTCTCTCATGATCTCGCGCTCTCTCTCATGATCTCGCGCTCTCTC